>NW_026624570.1:2023-23198 GCF_030028575.1 Malurus melanocephalus
AGCCGCAAAAGCAAGGAGTAGTCGCAGAGAAGCGACTGTGAAATTGCTTAATTTTCTTGCTAAAAAGGGGCTTAAAGTGTCTGAAAAGATGGCACAGTTAGTAGAAAAAAAAGTCAAATATTTGAGACACATTTTGACTAAAGGTTTACAGTGTATTGATCCAGAAAGAATACAAGGAATTTTACAAGTACYATTACCCCAGACCAAAAAGGAGTTACGGCAGTTTTTAAAGTTAGTGGAGTACTGCCCAGCATAAATTGAAGATTTTTCTGTTGTAGCTAGACCCTTATATGACTTTTTAACACAAGACAGTCCTAATGTTGTAGTATAGACACCAGAARCAGAACAAAGCTTTAGAAAATTAAAAGACAAATTGTTTATTGCTCCTGTCTTAGCTCTTCCAAACTCAGAAAAGGAGTTTGAGCTGTATGTRGATGTCAAACAGAGCCATGCTAAAAGAATTCTAGTACAAGAGTATGGAAGTACACAGCGACCTGTTGCTTATTTTTCTAAGCTGTTGTATCCAGTGGCCAGAGGCTGGCCGCATTATCTGCAGAATCGTACAGCCAAAGCATTGATAGTGACTGAAGCCCCAAAGCTGGCAAAGGGAGGATACCTGATGTTAAAGTTTCACATTAGGGTAAAGCTTTATAAACCAAAATAGCCTCTAAGTAGATAAGCAGTACTCAATTATTACAGTATAAAACTTGTTTAATAAAAGAAGAAGATTTAGAATTGAGAAGTAGAGAAGAGTTTAACCCTGTCTCCTATTTGAGTGGCCCTGAGGAGGGGGGCCAAGAAGAAACCCATAACTGCACTTAAGTAAGAAATCTCCAGACCTGAGCTGGAGAAGATTTGTAAGATGCTCCCTGGCCTGGAAAAAGAAAAAGTATTTATTGATGAGTCTTCAAAAATAATAAAAGTGATTCAAAGGATACCTATCATCAATAGAAAAGAATGAAAAAAAGAGAAGAAGTTACTGCCCACCTGGTCAGCTCAGACAACAGAGCTATATGTGCTTATAAGAGTCTGTGAATTGTGTCAAGACAAGATAGTGTTTTTCCTGATTCTAAATATGCATGTAGAGTGATGCATACATTTGGGAAATTAGAAGAAAGTTTATTAACCTACTAAGAAAAAAAAATAGCTCTTGAGAGCCTAATTTCTCACCTATTAGAAGTATTGAATTTTACCAAAAAGAGTAGCAAGAATACACATTAAGGGGCACCAGGCAGTGTGTTTAAAAGAAGCACTAGATAACCAACTAGCTGACAAAAATAGTCAGAAAGTGCACTGCTGCCAGAAGTCTCTACAAGAAATGGCAAACAGTGGATACCAAAACCTCTGACCTTACAAATATTRAAGCAACTCCAYGAAAGAAGTCATTGGAGCTCTCAAGGTTTAGCAGAAGCCTTCCTCAAAATATATGTTGCTGTAAGTCTTTTTACTCTAGCAAAACGAGCTGTTGAAAGTTGTTTGATTTGTGCTAAAACGAATGACARGGTTACAAAGAAAACTGCCAGGAAAAGAAAGCCTTAGGCTGCAGTCCCTTCCAAAAATGCCAGATGGATTTTACTGATATGCCCCAAGTGGCAAAATTAAAATGTCTTCTAGTAATAATATGTCAACTAACAGGGAGGCCAGAAGCATTTCCAACTGCTTCAGCAACTACAAGATTAGTTTTTAAAGTATTTCTAGGATGTTTGGAATATTTTACACTTGTAATTGTCAGCCTAATGAAAGAACAGAGATCAGTAATGTATATTTAAGACAATATGTAGCCAGGATACTGTCTCTTGTGAAATCTCTTCGACAAGAAACTCAGCTGGCACAGAGCCTACCTTTAGACTTTAGCTGTTCACAAGATCCGACCAGGACACTGAAGCCTAGTTAAAGAGTAGAAAGAAGCACCACGAGTAGTGAAGTGGCATGGACCTTTCCAAGTGTWACTAACCACAGAAACAGCCATCAWGACAGCTGAACACGAGTAGACCCATCACACTCAAGTCAAAATCCCTAAAGCCCCAGAGATTTGGACATCTCAGCTAGAAGGCCACGACTGACACTCCGCAAGAGCGAACTGGAGCAGCAGCCAGAGTGTCGACATYGGGGGAAGCCCCTTTGCCTACCCACAGCCTGCTGAAACCGTCTGTGTGAGCATCCCTCCTTTCAAGTCTCCAGTCACTGCAGGAGGATAATACTTGCTGTCTTTGTTTTATGTTGAGTTATTTCTGTGCCTTCACTTGCCACAGGTTGTGCAGAAGATAAAATTAAGTGATTAGATTACACCATTAAAATGTTTTTCTTAATAATCTTACCATTATATTGTCAGTTAAGTTTGAGCCAAAAGTAGGAGAATAATTTTTTTTAGACCCAGAAAAAGAAAATCAAATAAATAATAACTAAAGTTTGTAAAGACAATTATTGATAAAATAAAAAGAGGAAAGATTGAAAAGAATGAGAAAGTAGTGTCTTTACAAACAGACTCTGACYCAGGTGAGATAAGGCTAATATTGAGAGATAGAAAGAAACAATAGGAAGGATTTGCATAGGAATTCTACTAATTAGCTTACCACAGTCTATATTAATAGACTACCTGAGCAGAGACACAGAGATGTATATTGAAAGGGGGCAATGTATGATAGAAGGGGGGTTTCATCAGGCGTTTTGGGGAGCCTGTAACTTTCAAGTACCTCAGCCAATGGGGAAAGAGAGAGGGAACCGTGGCCGGGAAATTGGGATAAAAGGAGGCTGCGTCCTCTATGAATTTGAGAGAGACCCCATGGGAAACGCCCATGACCTCTCCCTTTATTCATGAATAAAGTTGCAGGACTCCTCTGTCTCCTTTTTGGACATAAACCTCTGGTGCTTGTGGATTAATTTTCCTAACAATATTATAGCAAAACTATACAAAAGCTGCAAAGAAGGTCACCAAAAAAAACCCAAAAAACCCTGAATGGGGCCCTGGTGGTAATGGTCCTTAAAGATAAGAAGCAGCTCAGAGCTGGGGAAAAGAATGCATACATTCACAAAGAGATCATGATGTTTAACACCTTTTGAGTGGGTGGGGAGGCCATCACCCCACGACTATCAGCTGCCAGACCAGCACAGACCCTGACAGCGRAAGAGTTGGGTGGAAGGAACAGAGGCCTTGGGGAAAAATATCCTGTCGAAAGAACTTGTAAAAACATCCATTGTTTGTGGCAAAAGGAACCTGGCTGCTGGGACCCCCTAACCTTCAGACAACCATATCTGCAATGGACAGGGATCTCATGACCCATTAGGGGCSCCTGCTACGGACAGTTCTCTATCAACAAGAACCATCTGCTGAAACAATGGAACAGGTGTCACRTGCACATGACCCCAGGGGCCTAAAAAGCATCACTGCTCATGCTCTAAAAAGGCAGATCCATGCTAAACAGCTMCTGGAAAAGTTTGAATATGCATAAATGCCTATGAATAGGCATTAAGCTGATGAAATATGAAATGTATTTAAAGATGTCTCCTGTCAATAGCAGGCGTGCCTCTGGCAGATCGCCAAGCACCTGACATCATATTCTTTTTCTTTTATGTACCCTATTGTCACTTATTAAAACCTTTTAAATTTTACCAGGAGAGTGAACCTCGTTTTTCACATGTGTATGTGTGTTTGTGTGTTTGTGTGTTTGTGTGTGTGTCTGTGTGTGACTCTGTGTGTGTGTGTGTGTTTGTGTGTGTGTGTGTGTGTGTGTGACTCTGTGTGTGTATGTTTCTGAATATGAATTATTTTGAGTAATGTGTTAGAAGAAAATAATAGAGAGATTGAGCATTGTTTGTTTACAAATTGTAGTGGATTTCCAAAATTATGTTTGGACTAATTAATTCTGTGCCTTGGATCATTAGTTTTGTTTTGTTTAGGGGGCTTTTCTTTCCCCTATGTGGTTTATGAATAGCTGACACATAGTTTTGGATAGGAGACTGCCTCTCATGGTACTATAAAATAGAAACAGATTCCATGAAATTATGGAAGCTGGAGTTTTTCTTGTGGTAGTGTAAAAATTTATTTAGTGATGCTGATGCATGGAAGTTATAAATTAAGGAATAATTTGTTAGAAACTGCTTGCTAAACAGTATATATTACTAACTGTTTACTAGATGGTGTATATTGTTTACTTAATAATATGTTAAGTTTKTCAAAGCAGAATGAGAAGTAAAAGATTATTGACAAAAGCAGGGACGGTGACCCAGCTTGTGTTTGTGGACCCCCTACGCTGGCTAGAACCAGAGCTGTTGTTTGGACTTGGGCCAGGGACTCACAGAGCATGGGCAAGACAGAAAGGTGAGAAGTTCAAAACAAGAGGATGAGTATTTTACCTCCTCCCTAGACCCCCAGAGCCCACTACCAAATAATGCTGTGCAGGCAYGAGCACATGGAAATGACTTTTGAACTCATTATAATGTGAAACTGGGATAGGTTGTGCATATGTATAGGCAAATTTCRAAACTCRGTGAATGTGTAACATGTAACCAGATATATGCTGGGGTGCATGTGTATTTTTGGAGGATGACTTCCCGCATGCCCAACACTGCAATAAACATAACCTACTTCACAACTTAAAATTATATAAGTTGCAGAGTCTTGCCCAGAACATTTTTGGATCAATGCAATTGGTCACTTCTGTTTATAAATACTGAATAACTAAAGCATTAAGAAGGAAATATTGTAGGTATATAGGAAATCTATTATTAAAAAGACTTTCTGTGTCCTGAAGTTGGTGAATCAACGATCTTTGGTTTTTTGTTTGCTTCTAATTATTACTGTTTCCAGTTTGAGGTTGCTTTTATTTTTGTMATTGTTGAATTCAAATCTCAACATTTGAGTAAAATCTGTCTGCAGTGATCTTGCCTTTTTGTTTTGGGCTGTGGTTGATCTGAGTCACTGCCATGAGGGTTGAGTTACTCTCAGAAGGATGATGTGAAAATGCTTAAGGACAATCAGTCTCTGACACAAAGAGCTGCATTGCTTGCTGCTCTAAAAGTCCCATTCTTAAATAGTTGATGTGGGTCTGTGTAAGTGYCATCTTGTAACAATGCTGATATAATATAGTGCTGGTTTACAGATGAATCCTGTGAAAAAGAAGTTTGAGATGTCTTTCAAGAGATGCTCATAAACAAGAGATCTGCAGTCTGTATTTTCACTAGATCTGTAGAATCTTTTGGGAAGTGGGTAAATGGTGTTCTGCTGGTGAACCACAGGCATCCTTTACACAGTATTAGTGTGGCGTGAGCGTGCTGGATCAGCAACTGCCTCAGATGCAATGGTCATTTAGTTACTGGCATTTTGTAGCAGTTTTCCCTGTGTCATAATATGTTATGTTAAAATATCCCCATGGAATTCTACATCRAGGCTGAGGCATAGGAGATGGTGTTTGGCTCAAAATCTGTGCAGGGTCTCACTTTCGGTTCTAAGAACTTAGTTCAGTGGCACTTGAAACAAATGTCTCAAGAATCAGCCTCTAACTAATCTGGCTGTAAACAATTCCTTTTCTGCATCACTGCCCCTTATGCAATAGGATCTGCATTGTCACTGCAAACCCTGAATATTCTGCCTTAATGCCAGTAAAGTCAGCAACAAGAAGAAAACCACTACMGTTCTCAGAAAGGTTCATATATCTGACCACCCCATTTCTGGCTCTTCTAAGATATATAGTCATTCATGGGATTACAGGCTAAACCAAACAACTTAATATTAAGTGTGAAATACATAGGAATGTTAATGTATGATACTGCTCTGCCTTTACAGTGTATGCTTCTAAACCAATTACATTTTACTTTTTATTTTCTGAATAAAGTTCTTTTGGTGGTGGTGGYRGTRTTGATTGAGTTGATGTCTGGTAACTGAATTAATCTTAAGAAATTAAAATTCATATCCTAATGTAGATTAAGAAAAGTGGGCTGTCCTTTGSTTTTTGAGATATCCTTTTTGGTGAAATGTAACTGCCCATTTGACTTATGGAGCTTGGTTGACTCAAAGGTATATACTCATTTTCCCAGGAAGGCTGGCATTTAATGCTGAAATCTGTCTTAGCAAAATGGTAACCAAATGAGGGCTGAAACCTGGAATTCCACAGAAAARGCAAAGAAAGGTGTTTTGAGTGAGTTGTGAGGAAGGACAACCATCTTGGTTGAGTAAGGCCCAARTCAACTTGCTAAAAGGGCTTTAGAAAGGGTTTGCTATGGCTCTTCTACTGAGTTAAATGCCTGGGAGAAATATGGACAAGATATCCTCAAGAAGTCCAAACAACTTTATTGACAAACTTTAGAAAATCTGGGATCTTTGGCAAAAGGTTTGGTACAACAATCAAAATATAACACTTCTCAGAGTATTAACTTTACCCATTCAGKTCAGCAAACCTTAAACCTGTTTGATGTTAAGCAAGCAGAGGGAATTGTAAGAAGAAAAAAGAGAGAAAAACACAGAAAATGAGAAACACATACAGATACCAACTCGTGTATTCCAGCATGTTCAGATAGAAACGTCAAGATGAAGATAGGGTCAAGACATGTGGCCTTGTGCTGAGCCTTAAATATACCTTGGCCTTTTTGAACTCTCCCTGCCAGATGAAACTTCTGGTCCTTTGGCCACTCAGAAGCTGGGCCAGGGCCTCTGGTGGTGGAGGATAGGGCATTTCCTCCTGTGTGCCAATGATTGGCAAGTCTGCCAGCCTGGGACACAGGCTCTTGGTGGGGCATGGGGCAGCTCACTGCCTTGCCTAGGGAAGGCCCTACCTTGCCCCTCCTACACACATGCATCCCAAAATGTCTCAAGATGAGAGATCATTGGGATCATTGATCTTTCCAATCTCTGACATCACCACAGAAAATTTTGCAAGGATAAATGTGCTCCAGTTTCTAGTGGGCAAGTTCTCAAACAGAATAGAAAGTCCGATGTTACTTTGATCCTCTTGTAGGGACCTCCGGTTCATATTTATTAGAAGTGAGCAATGAGTACTATGACCAGGACTAAAGGAGTTCTGTTCCCAGCCAAATGGAGGAAAGAGGCAGTCCGCTCTCCTGGACTGTGTGGATCAATGGCCTGGCACATCAGACCCACAAGAGTAAAAGCCTTTGGTAGACTCAAGTGCAAAATGTATGCTGAGGCCGTAAAGATATGTAGGGGCAGAATCCATCTCTGTTCCTGGGGTGACAGGGGGAATCCCAACAGCTGATTACACTGAAAGCTGATGTGAGCCTTCAGCTCAACCAGCCACAAATGTCAAAACACCCCTGGCCCAGAGATCCTGTGTATCGTTGGCACAAAYTGCCACAGGAGAGAGTATTTCAAGGAGCCAAAAGGGCTCTTTTTGGATAGCTGCCTTGGAGACAGGAAATTAGACAGCTGGTRCCTCAAAGAATCCTTCTGCTGTGGGACTGCTCAGAGTCAAGGAACAACAGGTACTGTTTGCTACCACAAYAGAGCACTGTCAACCCTACTACCCCAGCTAGGTGTGTGACCCTCATCCATGAGATGATTTGTGGACTGGAGAAGCCTGGAATAGTCAGCAAGACTCACTCAGCCTTTAGTAGTCCTGAATGGCCTGCGCATATGTCTAAGGGCAGAGTGGAGAGTGACAGTGGAGTGTCATGGCCTGAATGAAGTCACACCACCACCGAATGCTGCTGTGCCAGATATGCTTAAAGTGCAGCGCAGACTGGAATCCACAGCAGCAAAGTGGTGCCACCGTTGATATAACTGATGTGGTTTTCTCCATTCCTTCCTCAGAAGAGTGCAGGCACAGTTTGCTTTCACCTGCAGAGGCATCCCGTACAGCCCTGGRGCTGGAAACACAGCCCCACTATTTGCCAGGCACTGGAAAAGGCTCCAGAACATCTGCAGTACATCAATGACATCATCATATGGAACAGCACAGCAGAGGAAGTTTTTTTGAGAAAGGAGAGAAGATAATCCAGATCCTCCTAAAAGCTGGTTCTGTGTCACGATCCGTTCGAGTTGAAACGGGAATCGTGGGAGGTTCTTTTTTTTTTTTGGAATCTCAGGGTGCAAAAGAAAACGAGAAGGCAAAGGTATATGCTTCAAATAATCAGAGACAATTTATTTGAGTATTTTGCGGTGGGAAAGGGTGAGAGAGGGAGATAGGGAGAGCGAGGGAGACGGGGTCTTAGAAGAAGGAGAGATAGAGATAGAGAGGGAGAGAGAAAAAGAGAGAGAGAGAGAGAGAGAGAGAGAGGGGCCAGGGAGAGACGGGGTCTTAAGAGAGGGTGAGAGAGAAAGAGGGAGAGAGAGCCAGGGGACAGGTATAGCTACCAGCTGACGGGGTCTTCCAAGGTCCCACGATGGTTGTCATTTAGCTGGTAGGGAGATTGTCTCTCAGGGTGGTCTCTCTCAGAAGAGACTTTTATAGTCAGTTTCAAAGCGAGTGGCTGCAGGCCAGGAGGCGGGGGGGGGCTTTGCAAGTCCAGACGTGCTAGGCCAGGTGGTGGAGAAAGAATGTAGCATGAGCAGCGGCCTGTACGTTCTCCCCAGGAACAGTGCGATCATCCGTAGCTCACATCCATTGTTCTCAGCAGCCCAGGAGCTGGGAACCTGGCAGTCTTTTCCACTTTAACCTGGCTCAGACTCCTTTGAGCAAAAAGCCCCCTTTTCTCCCGCCTTGTGGCTTAGTCAATCGTGAGACAGTCCAGGGTCTTCCATAAGGACTCTCACATTCTGCCATAAAACAAAGTAAAGTTAAGGGGCCTGCCCAGGAAATTTATCTTTTAGGAATAAAATACCAAGATGGTCATCATCATATTCCAATGAATTCAGTCAACAAAATGGCAGATCTGTCCCCACTGACCAGCAAGAAGGAAACCCCCCTTTTTTCCTAGGCCCTGTGGGTTTTTGGAGAATGCATATTTCAGAGCACAGTCAGATGTCACATGGAGGAATAACTTTAAGTGGGGTCCTGAACAAATTAAACTGTTTATGCAATAGCCCTTGAGCCAGTCAGGACAGTATGAGATGTGAAAAATCTAGAGGGTTGGCCCTAGCTTGACCCTAGGCCAGACACCCACCAAAGCCACAGTATCATTTCCCTCTCCAAGTGGGCACGTAAGAGAAAATATGGATGCAGGTTGAGGGCAGRGTCCTATGACAGGACCAGCTGTCTCTGCTGCCCGCTCTGCCTTTGGCATCTGCTGCCCTGTGCTTGTGCAGTTGCTGTAGGATGTCCTGTGGGAAGAGGTGCCRCCACCAGGCCATGTGTCTCTGGGAGCCCATGGCTGKGCCCCCAGCACTTGGGTGGCACCCATGGTGGGGGTTTAAGGAGAAAGGGAAGGGCTTTAGAGGAGAGACAAAGCAGCACCCAGAGGTTTTGTGAGGGAATTAACAATTTATTTCCTTTTCCTTGAATAACACGGATGCAAGATCCCTTCTACAGCTGCTGTTGGGGCAGCCTCTGGCAGGCTTGGCCAAAGTCCTAAGGCCTGGGCTCCCTGTATTGTCAGACATGCAGGAGCCAAGTGGACAATCAGTCCCTGCCCTGGGAGCAGAGGGGTTGTGACTGCTGCCCTGGGCAGGGGGAGACCTATCATGTTCCAGCTTCCTCTTCCTCATCAGAGCCTGTGGGGCTGCTGTCAGGAGTCCCTTGCTGGGAACTGTTGGAGCTGGAGCTGTTGGAGCAGTAGCTGTTGCAGCTGCAACTGCAGCTGCAGCTGTTGCTGCTGAAGCTGGAGCTCCTGGAGTTGCTGGAGCTGGAGTTGCTGGGGCTTGAGCTCCTGGAATTGCTGGAGCTGGAGCTGGAGCTGGCAGCGGCACCAGGGCTGTTGCTCCCATCCCTGACGGCCCCAGAGCAGAGCAGCTGCTGGGCCTCCTGGCGGCAGTGGCCCATAAGGACACTGATGGCGCCACGCACCAGCGGGGCCGTGTGCCGCTGTAGGATGGGCTGCAGCACCTGCACCAACACCTCGCTGTTGGGCCCATAGATACAAAGGCCATGCAAGATGCTGCTTTCTATGGCTTCCACCACCCACCACCAGCCCTGGTATATTCCCTCCAACCTCTGACGCAGCCAGGGCCGCACAGGGTCCAGGAGATGCTGTTGTCGACAGAAAAGTTCTGCCCAGACCTCAGGCAGGACACTGTCCATGAACTCTGGCCCTGAGTCCTCCTGCTCTGCTGGGGACAGTATCCCCTGTGAAGAAGACGAAGGGGACRCCACAGGAGGATGGGAACTGTTCTCATCCAGGCTCTCTGGAGCTCTCCCTGCCTGGCTGCTGCCATCTGGCAGCTCTTCAGGGACTGTGATGGATGTCTCCAGATAGTCGTCTTCTCCATGATAAGAAAATCGGACAGTCACTATTGTTCTTCTGCAGAGTGGGCACACTGGATTTCTCTGAGTCCACCGCAGGATACAGCCCAGACAGAACTGGTGATGACAGGGCAGAGTAGAAGCCATGCCCTTACAAGTGTCCTGGCAGATGGGGCAGTAGCTGTCAGTTTCTGTGGACATTTTTGTGCTCTGCAGCACGCTGTGGAGAGATGATGATCAGGAGCAGTTTGCACTCATTGCTGTCACATCCTGCAGGAGGGAGAGGCCATGGTCACTGGCTGTTCTGGGGCAGGGATGAAGAATGCCCASGCCCCTGGAGAAGGACACCCTCCCAGCTCCCTGAGTCCCATCAGCCACCCCACAGCCACCCCAGTGGAACATTTTCCTGCACAGCTYACCCTCAGCACTGAATCTGCAGTACCCAGCTGCCTGAAGCAGGCAGGGCAAGTAAATGGGGGTGATGGCTCTGAGACTGGCACCAAGATCTGCCAGTAACWGGCACCACACAGCACTAGAGAAGCCTGGCTTGATCCTCCAGACCTCACAGTCTTGCTTGGATGGGTCTCAGGCTGGAGCCAGAACTGACCCAGGCTCTGCCACCGGAATATAAGCAGTGAGGAGCACAATGTTAACTATTCCCCCTGTGATGTCACAGTCCACGTTTCAGTGGCATCAGCTTCCACCCTCAGTGACAGCAAAACAGGCCTTTCACCCTCTGGTCACCCCAACATAAGCAGTGAGGGAAGCAAGGTCATAAACCCATTGCTCAGGGATATCRCAGTCCACAGGTTGGTGACATCAGCCTCCTCCACGCGCTGTTGTCAGCAGTAGGCCTTCCATCCATGTATGCACATGGTGTTGGAGAAAAAAAAGGAAATACATTTCTTGTTTCCAACTTCTACATTTTTGTGTTCTCTCCCTTGGTCACCTGCATCATGTGTCTGTGGCCGTGTGTCTTGTCATGCCTTTAAAGGTCTCCCTGGGAAACAGTGACAGGACAGGGCAATAATTCAAAGCTGATTGCTTTGTATTGCCAGGAGAGGTTGTTACTGAAATTGGCCAGACAGAAACTTTCTAACCCAATTTTGAGCATTAGAAAGCAGGCATTCTTTGTTACACCATGCTGGTCACTCAGAGGATCTCTCCTCTAATCGAGTGCCTCGAGCGTCAGGTGAACAGAGTTTTTACCATACACACTGATTACATGTTCATTAGCTATCCCTGCTTGCTTGATGTATATATATTACTTAGTTTTACAGATTTGGAAGTTCCCCTTATTGGAAGTCCTTATTTGGTTTTTTAGGGTCTGTCTTCAACATCTGGTGTCCTTTTTAGGTGGCTGTTCTTCAACCCCCACTCGGGAGTAAACACAATATCATTTYGAACAATAACTTCTGCTTTGTCAGCCTTGTGGAGCTGAGCTGGCACCCTGCTTGTGTTTTGCATGACTTCTGTTTGCCTAAGCTACATCCTTCATCCATTCCTTCAAGGCTGTGTTGCTCTGTTCKATGATACTTATCAAGTCCCCCCTTCTACTGAGACAAACTTCCTTATGGGAACTTGTTTCTTAATACATGTATTACATTTTATAGCATAAGGCATTACAACAGCTGTAACACTGAATTGTGATGCAAAATCATAAAACACATACAGCAATTATTATGGGTGACAGTTTGTAAGAGACCGTATAGAAGTCCCTCGACTGTCTCACGATCATCGAGATAGACAGAGACTGAACACCTCAAAACCCCCAAGGAGGGGAAGGGGGGACTTTTGTTCAAAGGACCCCGAGCCAAATCAAGGTGGGATGTCTGCCAAGTGCTGGTGCCCAGGCTACTGAGTACAATGTGTAAGCTACGGACAGTTGCACTGTTCTTACTGCGAAGGCGGAGGAGAACTGCATGGTCTGTGCTCTACACCTTAAAAAACAATGGACATTCTTTCCCTACCTCTTGGCGAGTTTTCCCCTGCTTCAGAACCCTTGGCTAGCTGCCGTACGCTTTTGAAAAGACTATAAAGAGTCTCTCTGAAAAGACCCTGACGAGATCTTCCCAACGGACATCGACGAATCCATGGAATCCGGACCTCAAGGACTTCCTCTGAGCCGTTGGTAGCTATAACCCCACTCTATCTCTCTCACTTTCTCTCTTTTTCTCCCTCTCACCCTCTTCTATCACATAAATCCAATAAAATTGTTCATGATTTTGAATACATATTTGCCCGTCGTTTCTTTTGCACTCTGAGATTCGGATAATGAACGATCACAACTTCTGCTTGGGTTGAGCAGATCATGACACACTTATAGCCAGGTATTTTAACRAAGTCCAGCTGGGTAACCATGAAGTTTGGTCCAGATTTCTTCAAATCCCCAGGAGGKTTCATCTTGAGATAAGGGACACTGGCCCTTTTATTCTGGAATAATGTATCCACAATTTTACTCTGTCCAGTTTCAATGCAGTAAAAGTTGTCAATAGAACTTGGAAAGGTCCCTTCCACTTTGTCTGTAACAGAGCAGTTCCCTAACCTTCCAGGCACACCTTAGCTCTTGATCGGAACTCGTTCAGTGGTGTGTCCAGTCCTGTTGGTCTGGAGATCACCACTGCTTGCTGCACATCCTGTAAAGTTTTACCAAGAGAAATGAGGTAATTATTCAATCAACCCCTCCTTTTATGTGTGTTTTTCCTGGAATGTGTGGTACTTGGTAGAGTCAACCACACAGCAGCTCATAGAGGCCGATTGTCCTGGTTTTATTCGGTCCGATTTTAGGTGGTGGGGGGATGGGACCAAGAAACCACAAAGATGGCTCCTGTGAGGAAGTTCTAGAAGCTTTCTCCTTCTTCTCCAACAAAAGAAGCCCTGCCCCCTGTGTTTTAGAGCCAATCCATTATGGCTCTGAGGTTGATGGACAGGCTGCCCATCAGGCCTGGGCCAATTGCACAGGTTGGTTACACCTCTGTGATGACGTAGGGTCTTGTACTTAAGAAGAATTCAAAACAAGATAGGGGCAGCCGCCATGTAGTTTCTAGGTTGTTAGTATTTAGTTTTAGTATCATACACTGGGGAAAAACAGAGGAGGAGGGTGAGGAGATGTAAGAAAAAATGGAGACCCAAGATTATAGTTAGGAGAAAACAGGTTGCTGTGCCATTACTGTGGTGCTTGAACATGGAGAAAACAAGYTGTTCTCGAAAGRACTATTTCTACAATGCRAGGCCTGTATASAAAAGGAGAGCGACCTTGCTCTGAGAAAAAACCTGGCCTTTGAGGACTGGACTGAACTAATAGAAGCCAAAAAAAGGGGAAAAGGCCTGGCTCCCCCTCACGTCTGAAGCGAGTTGATGCATAGAAGAAATTGTGTTCTGCRGGGAGGGAAGAGGTGCCTGTAAGAGACAGTACAGAAGACCCTTGACTGTCTCACGATCATCGAGACTGACCACCCCAAAAATCCCAAGGGGCAGAAAGGGGGACTTTTGCTCAAAGGAGTCTGAGCCAGATCAAGGTGGGATGTCTGCCAAGTTTCCAGCTCCCAGGCTGGAAAGTACAGCGTGTAAGCTATGGATGGCTACACCGTTCCTGACGTGAAGACGGAGGAGAACGGTATGACCCCATGCTGAAAACAATAGATATTCTTTCTCCACCGCTTGGCCGGTTTTCCCATACTTCGCAACCTCCCTTGGCCTGCTGCCACACGCTTTCAAAAAGACTATAAAAAGTCTCTCTGAAAAGACCCTGACGAGATCTCCCCAATGGACGCTGGCGAATCCATGGAATCTGGATCTTGTAGGACTCGTCGGAGCTGTTGGTAGCTATAACCCCACCCTCTCTCCCTCTCTTTCCTTCTTTCTCTCTCTCTCTCAGCCTCTTCTATCGTGAAAATCCAATAAAATTGTTCATGATCTTGAATATATACTTGCCCCTTGTTTCTTTTGCACTCTGAGATTCTGATAACGAGCCCCTCACGACTCCCRCTTGGGTTAAGCAGATCGTGACAGTGCCCCCGCCCCATGTCTGAAGTAAGTGGAAGTGGATGCTTAGAAGAAGCTGTGTTCTGCCAGGAGATTTGTGATAGTGGCCTTATGTTGCCAAAACAACACAGTTTGGCCTTGAAGAAAAGAAAATAATCCCTTGCCATCAGCAGTTATACACTGACTGTTTCTTGGGAAAAGACCTTCCACAGCTTAGAGCTGTAAGAACGCTTCTCCTATGATGCTGGACGACAACCGTAGTGAGTAGTTGGATCTATGTTAGACTTTCATTCCTGTCCCCTGTGTGTGYGGGAAGACAYGGGGGGTGGAGAGGGACGACCTGAGAAAGAGACRGGTCCCGGAAAGAATAACAGATGTCTTAAAATGTCCATTTTTGTTTTTCTTCTCCTTGTAAATTTTTCCCTATCTTTGTTASCCTCCCCAGTGCGGTAGTATTCTTAGTAGCTTTTAGTAATAAATTTATTTTGCATCTTAAGTTATTCAGCCTGTCTGACCATTCTCTGGAGCATATACGTATCTTTCTCTCAATTATGTTATGTTATCTAAAAGCCATAAATTTTGTGTTAATTGGGCCTTTTTTTTGCTCTCCCTTCTCTCTCTCCAGTGGGGGAAGGGAGGGAACGTCGTAGGTGCAGTGCTTTTGGCTTTTGGCCCAGTTCAAACTACGACATTTTTGGTGCCATGACTCAGATAAGGGAAAAACAGGTTTAAACCCRCGACACCAATTTTGGTGGTGCCCCGTGGCTGAATTCTAATTTGAAGTAGAGCAACAGGTAAGGCTTGGACCCATGTTGAGGAGGTTTCCTGACATATTTTATCTGTAATTTTATCGTATAACTCATTCACTCTACTTTGCCATTATCTTGGGGCCTATAAAGAGTATGGAGATCCCAAGCTCTTCCCAAGGCTTTCCTAATCTCTTGTACACCTTCTGTGATAAAGTGGGAACCCCTGTCTGATGACATACCCAAAGATACCCTGAATCTAGGTATTACTCAATTCAATGGTATTTTAGCTAACTGCTTAAACTGGTTGGTTCAACAAGGGAAGTCTTCTGGCCACCCAGAAAAAAATATCCACCGGAACAAGGAGGGATTTATAGCCCCCTTTTCTGGGTATTTCAGTAAATTGTTCACCTGGAACATTTCCAGATTTTATGGCTGTTAGCACTACTTTGTTAGTTGTGTTAAGGTTGTTTCTTTTACAATTATATGCTTTTGGAGTCTTGATTGTACAATCTGAGCCATTTTAGAATCACCAATTTTTGCCAACATTTCAAAAGTTTTTCAGTACTCCAATGAGTGGCTGTGTTTGCAATCCACTATTTATTGGAAGATTGATTCTGAGGCTATCCTTTCCCCAGCTGGTATAAATGCCCAGCCTTGTGAATCAAATCTTACTTCTAAGGTCTCAATTAATTCACAGTCCCTGGCACTATACTCTTTTTTCTTGTTGCCAGGTATTTCTGGCAGGGGTATTAAAGATAAAACTTTGTTTTCTAACATGCCTTTTCCTGCAGCCTCATTGGCTAAATGATTCCTCAATTCTGGTTTGATCTTACCCACATGGTGTGCTCTGCAATGCATGATGGCAACTTCTGCTGGTTTCTGGATACTTTCAAGTAAATCCAAATTTGTTCTCCATTTTTGATCAACATGCCTTGAGATGTCAAAWGATCGTTTTCTTTCCTGATGGCCCCATGTACCACTCCAAAGGTGTATTTTCAATCAGTCAAATGTTAAATCAGTCAATTCCAAATCTGAGTGACTGAAATTAGTTCTGCTTTCTGAGTTGAAACATCAGAGAGGAGTGCCCCTGATTCGATTACCTTCTGGTGTGKAGTCACTGCCTATCCAGATAGGCAGGTTGAGGGCATGGTCCTCTGACAGGACCAGCTTCCCTGACCTGCTCTGCCTTTGGCATCTGCTGCCCTGTGGGTGTGCAGCTGCAGCAGGATGTCCTGTGGGAAGAGGTGCCGCCACTGATGTGGCCCTGGGACTCCAGGGGCTTATGGCTGTGCCACCCAGCACAGGTGTGCCACCCACGGTGGGCCAAAAGGCGAAGATGAAAGGCATTACAAGGGAGAGAAAGCAGTGCCCAGAGACTGTGTGAGGGAAATTAATTTCCTTTACCTTGAATAAATGGTTGCAAGAGTCCTGCTAGAGCTCCCAGTGGATTAGCCTCTTGCAGGGCTGGGGAGAGCTCTGGGGCCTGGGGTCCCTCCTCTTTGTGGGACACTGGGTCCTGGAGCTGAGTGGCCTCTGTCCCAGCCAGGAGCAGAGTGGCTGTGACTTCTGCCCTGTGCAGAGGGGCCTGCCACCATCTCCACCTCTTGCTGCAGGTCATCCTGGTGCTGGTCCTGCCTGCAGGGGTGGGGACAGGTGCTGAGTAGCTGTGAAAGCCGAGGTGGGGGATTTAACATAGACTGCTCTCAATGAGCTGTCCGGAAGTGACAGTTTTTCTTTTTCTGCAAACCAAGGCTGTTAGTATTTCTGTGTTTGTAGAAATGAGAAGGGTAGAGTGTCGGTTTGTGTAGAAGGATCTCAGGTGAATCTCTGTTAGACAGATTTTTGTGGGAACGAAGTCATGAATTGCTGTTACTGAGCAACCCAGACTACAAGATAGAGCAGAGTGAGATAGAAGAGGATGGGAAAGAGAAGAACGTGACTACAGCAGTGTAACATGTACCTCGCGCTGACCATGAAGAAGAAACATAGTAAGAAGCAAGAACAAAGAGCAATTGAAGAACAATAGGACGATTGAAGAAAGTGCAAAATGCTGAGAACGTTGATTTRAAACTGCAAGGCATACAAAAACAYGCTTTTGCAAATATACCAATCATATGCTGAAATGTAATAGACAGACTGCTAAATTAACCAATGAATAATTACTAATCATATAGAAAGGCATTGCTAATCATATAGAGAGGCTGGCTTATGAAAGTAGATAAAAAGGAGTTTGTATTAGAAATAAACGGATCATGCTCATCATATTGGTGTCTGCGTGACCTTGTGTCCCCATCAACCAAAAGGTTTGTGCTTAAATGGAGAGCAAATCAGTGTCTGAATTCAATTGATTTCATTTTTTTCTTTGATGACATTTTTTCCTGTGAAATGTTTAAAAATCAAGGACATCTTTTTGGAAGTGCTCCAAAAAGGTCCAGTGTCCATGACCTCGATAATAGCTGAGTGACCCTTCAGAATTTTGAACTGACTAAGCAAAGGGATGAACTCTTTTGGCCTTTCTTTAGAAGGAGAAAAAAAAAAAAAAAACAAACCCAAACCTGTTTTCTAAATCTTCTGGAAAATCTGATTTATTCAGAAAAGTATCATTTGGAATGTGCAGATCTTCTGTTCATCATTCCTTCAGACGTTTGTGAAGCCAGACCAATAATGCTCTTTTTAATGGTTCAACACAGCTGGTAGAAATAAAATAACTTGAAATTTTGGCCTTGACTTTCAATGATATTTTGAATATGCAGATGTCCATTTGGGGGAGGAACACAAGGCATTTGTACAGTTCGTTATAGTTTTTGGTTCAACACACAGATCCTCTCATTTCCCCTTCTTTCACCTTAAGCATTAAAGTCAATCATCAACTTTGGAAATGCCTCTTAAATGCAACTGTTTCTGATATTTTGCTTAACTCTTTTGCATGAGATGAAAATATTCAGTTGTAATTTGCTTTAGAGAATTCTTTGTCACTGTGGGACTGGAAAAACACCACAGAAACTTCTCCCAACATAGATTTCAAAATATTTTAAAACATTTTGAAGTATTTTAAAGACTATTTGGCAATATTTATGTTTTGCTTTCTATGTAACTATTAAATCTGCACTTTAAAATAAATGCTACCAAGCAGGTTTTCAGTTCAATTACAGCAGTTGCTTTTCAGCAGGCTAATTTTCCTGTAGGACTAGACAAGGAAAGTAACCATAGGAAACTGAGTTTTCCACCTTGCTACRGTGTAGGAATGGTATTTCCCAGTTTAGCGTTCACACTCAAACACCCCAGACCATGTGCCACTCACTGACTTCCCCACCACTTCCCCTGTGGCAGGATGGAGAAGAGAGYACAAACAAGTAAAGATCACAGGTTGAGATAAGATCAATTTACAAGAAGCAGCAGTGAAATAAAAACACAAACGACAACAATGACACTAAAAGCAGAGCATACAAGAGAGAACAAGTCGCACATGATCACTCACCACACAGAACTCTGGCGCCCCATGATTTGGGGCACACTGGCCAAACCAGGAAGGACAATCTCTGTCCATTCCCCCTGCCACGTGTGAGGTGGTACCCAATTACCCCAGGGTCCTGGCTGTGCCCCTCCTGACTGCTGCAAAAAAATAACCCTGTCCTGGCCAGATCCCAGGYACACAATCTGCCCTGTGGGTCCTACCCGTTGCTGTCTGTGAGAAACCCCCTGGGCATCTGCCCCGGCAAAAGGAACTTCAGGAAAACCTCTCACTTATTCACCCCCACTGCCCCTCCCCAGCTCCCTTTCTGGATCCAGAAAACTTCCAACAGAAGGAGCACTCAAAGCACAGTTCTGCACATACTGAACTAGCAAGAACTGACCCATGTGCACATGTGCAGCAAGGACAAAGAAAGCTTCTGAAGGGTCTGAGTCTCAAGGTATTCACTCGTGCAATATGCGCCCTGTTTCTCAGAGGCACAACCCACAGGGGATCAGTCCAGTGTGGGGAACATGGGGATCTCCTGAGCCAGGGAAGCCCAGGTGGAACAGAAAGATGCAGATGCCATGAAACACCAAGCGACATCTGTTCTGGCGCAGAGGCACCACGGGGACACGCACACCCTAATGTGAATATCATCATGTGAATGATGCAATATGCTTTATTGGCAGAGCCAGTCCTGTGTCATGGCTGGTGCTCTCTGGGTTCTGGTTGTATGGAGTCAAGCCCCAGGCTCGGCTCAGCGGTAGCGGCGTCGTCGTCTCTGGCTGCGGCGCCGACGATACCTGCTGCGGCGCGACATGGTCCGGCGCCTCCTGCGCACGCTCCGGCGCCGGGAGCGCCTCCGGCTGCGACTCCTGCTCCTGCTCCAGCGTCCTCTCCGACCGTGGCAGGGCATGATGGTTTTGGATGAGTGCTGTGTATGTGGCGGMCCTGACTTTTTATACAGGTGCAGCACATTGTGACAGAGCCAACACCACCCATGAGGTCACAATGACATATGCAGTATATATGCAATATATTCCTCAGATGTTATTAAATATGCATAAATTGCTTGAGTCTGCACAGTTAGTCTCTGAGGGTTTTCTTGGGAGTGTTAGGAAAATTTATCCACAAACACTAGAGATTTATGCCCGAAAAGGAGACAGATGAGTCCTGTAACTTTATCTGAATAAAAGGAGAGTCCATGGGACATTTCTATGGGGTCCCTCAAACTGCTGGAGGATGCAGCTTCCTTTTTATCCTAATTTCCCAGCTGCATTTCCCTCTCTCTTTCTCATTGGCAGAGGTACTTGAGAGGTGCAAACTTCCCAAATCACCTTATACAGACCCCTTCTAATGTGCATCCCCTGCCCCTTTTTATTCTTTGTGTCTCTGTTCTTTTTTTCTAAGTCCAGGGATTTAACACAGCCTTGGGTGAGTAGCAGTCTGTGATTCCACAATCACTTAGTGGAATTGCTATGGAATTTATAGTTTCACCCATTGCTCCTTTCACCAATCACTATCTGGCCTTACCTACCAGCAGATCCCACAGTTTGTTTGTAAAGACATCTCACTCTGATTCCTTTCAGGGGTCTTTAAAGACCCTGACTGGTCGCTAAGCTTTTGGACTTTGGTTGACATTTCATTGTGATCTTCCATATAGYAGTTGTTTTCATCTTGGTTATCTGAGCTGCACAATATGTTCTTGAACAAACTGCATTGCTCTGGCTTGACTTGGTACACAGGTGGTTTCCGAGGTCTCAGTGTTCCACCAGCCATTACTTTCTCCTAAACCATTTGCAACAGCTCCCCACTTCAAGACTTTCAGGATTTATCTTGGGAGTCTCACATCTAAAACTCATTATCTTATCTATGGTAATAGTGTTTGTTATTACAAATATTTGAAAAACATCTCATGAAACCTTGAATACCATCTCATGTTTCATCTCATTGAAAAATTATGGAATACAAAATGCAAACTGCAACAACTCCAACACGGGTTATAAAAATTCTTTAAGCCATTTAAGGTCTGGTAACCATAAGGAAAACCTCTCCCACCAAGAGGTACTTTTAGTGTTTTCCCGTATTTGTATTGCTTTTTTTAATTGATGATATTACAGATTGCAGGACATCAAATCCATTATACTTTTCATAAAAAATACAGCACTTTGGAACCTTCATGGCTTGCATGAACTTGATCTTGACATTTAATAGGTCTTTACATAGCTTACCCCTTCATGACTTCTCTTTCCTTTTATGGCATTTGTTCTAAATAATTCCACACAGCAAAAAGAAGGGCCAGGATGGGCCCTCGCTGCACTGCAGTTGCACCTCCTCAGCTGCAGCCGTGCTCTTGCATCCCCTCGTGGCCTTTGCAGTGCAGGAGGGGAGGGAGAAGTGTGTGTGTGTGTGTGGTATAATCGTGCAAGTTGCTCACAGCCTCTGTCAGAGCAGAGATGTTGGCAAGGGCAGTCAGGCCTCCTGCAGCTCTTGGGCTCGGGGGCACCTCTGGCCTTTGGAGCAGACCCGGCCGGGCCCTGGGCCATGTTGGACACGGCCAGGGATGCTGCGTGGCGAGGCTGAGGGCCAGTGTGGCTCTGCAGGGAAGCAGCCGAGTGAGGCCTGTGCTGGGGCTCTTGCTCTGGGATGTTCCTGGGCACAAGCCACTAGTCCAGGCTGT
Source organism: Malurus melanocephalus (assembly GCF_030028575.1). Lineage (NCBI taxonomy): Eukaryota > Metazoa > Chordata > Aves > Passeriformes > Maluridae > Malurus > Malurus melanocephalus. Next base: position 23,180 of record NW_026624570.1, read on the forward strand.
TGCTAGGGGTGGAAAAGCT
>NW_026624570.1:23985-31922 GCF_030028575.1 Malurus melanocephalus
ATAACAGTTTTATACTAGTATATATAAAAGGTAAACAAGCAACAACGACACCAAGAGCCAGTAAAAACAGAAAGGCAGGCACAGCCTCCTGTGCCGTCCCACGCCCTCCCCGTCGGTGCAGTTWCGGTCACAGCCGGCAGGGGGCGCTGTRGCGCGGGTTCCGCCCGGCTTCATCTCCCTCACGGGTAATGGCGGGCGCCGGCGGCAGGAATGGACGAAGACGGCGTTCACTTCACGAATTCACAGGGGGCACTGTCCTAGTGCCCCCTCTGGACAGTAAAAGGAGTTGTAGCRGGARCTTCGGAATAGCAAGCTCAAAGCGGAGTGTCCCCTCAGAGGAGGAGGAAGGGGATAGGGCTCGTGGATCCCGGRACTTTCCCTGAGGCACCCGAGCAGATGGCAAAGGCTCCCCTTGGAGRGGTCAGTGTTAGCAATGTTACAATGCGGTGGCCGCTGCCACAAGCAAAGGCTCACCTACAGCAGGATGCCAGGCTCTGGGGCAGCAGCGAGTTCTCTSCCSACAGGCAGCAGCTCCACCATCCTCCTCCATGCCAAAACAGGGCAAGAGTGCTAGGAGTTTCCCCCGCCCCACATTTTCCTGACCCCAGATTATTGCACGATCTCTGTTGCTCCCGCAGAAAACCCCCAGACAACTGAGGAAAAAAGATGCCTCCAGACGCCTTCCTCTCCTAGGCGTGGCAACCTGCTTTGTCTCTACCAAGTTGTTACTGKCACTCTGCAACAAAATGAGGAAAATTCCCTGAGGTAAAAAAACCCAAAAGGACAAACTCAAAGGTCCAACAATGTAAAGAGTGAGTAAGCTGGCTGCTGCAGTTAAGGCAACCCTACCTAAAAGCACAAGCGTTTCCTGACATGTGACTGATGTCTTTGTCCAGCCTGATGAGAATTCACCACTAAACATCACAYCCTGTCCTGATGGATTGCAGCAGTGAAGCACTCATCCTGTCCTTACCACATAAAAACCTGAGGCGTGTGCTTCTGATTGTATTTGTTATACTTTTTAAGATGGTTGCAATATGAAAGACTGCAAAAAACTTGCACACATGATTTGTCTGTGGTGGTGCCTGGGAAGCTCTGCTAAGGACAAGTTGTGTACACGTTTTTGGTGTCTGGCTGTGTCTGTGCAAGGTTCTTTGTGATATGGCAGCTCTAGTCCTTAAAACATGCCCAGACATCCCCGTGCTATTATTTGAGTAGAAATCTATGGGAAGTCTAAAATGAGGAACATTACTGTAGTGATCCACTTTTAGGARCATTGTTTCTCCTCACTACCAGGATTTAAGGCAGGGCTTTGATCCATKTGTGAAAAGCTGGAGTCATTCTAAATACGTACTTCAGTGAATGCAGAGTACAGCAAATAAAATGGGAAGTACAGAAAGCCTTCCAGCACTGAGAGAATTCTRTTTAATTAGAGGAGGGAGGACACAGCTCTATTTTTCCCTAGCTCTGTTCCAGCCGGAGCAGGAAAAGGTGCAGKCACCAGCAATTTCTTCCAACCTACCTCCGTGCCCACAGGATTCCTGTGGGCAGGATGGCACAGAGCCATGTCTTGCTCTCCTGGTCTGAGGTTCTGATGTGCATGGAAGAGAGCAGTGTATGCTTGGTAGGGAAGAAACTGGGATCCAGGTTTTYCACTGGAGAACAGTGGGAATGACATCTGCAGCCAGACTGGGGCTGTTCCCTGCTGTTGTCATCCATTCACTGGACATGCTGTGATCAGCCCCCACCGTGGCCTTCCTGGGGCTGCTTTAGTGAATTGTGTGGGTGTGTGACAGCAGAAGTAGACTCTTTTCTGGTGTTTCTTAGCAGAAACAGGGCCCTAGACAAACTACCCTGACCTCCTCATTCTGGGAAAGTCTCTGATAGAGCTGCTGAAGGGAGTGTCTTTCTCYCAAAGCCTTTTAGCTGCAGACTTGGAGAAGCACCTGAAATACTAAGAAATACTAAGGTGAGAAAGTAGGAATGAAATAGAGCACATTTTTAGCTGCAGTATTTCTTTGTTTGACAGCTCATATTAGGGGTAGAAAGCTGTGTTTTCAACAATTGCCAGTTCAGAAAAGCTGCTTTTTCACAATGAGAGCAAAACGTGATGGTCATCACAGATTAATGAATTATTTTGTTATTRTTGCAGAAATGGCCTCTGCATTCCAAGTTTATGAGGAATTTATGAGTTTATGAGTTCTGCTCTGAGGAACACAGAGCAGAAGAATTTGCCTGCAGCCCAGTCATGTCCAGACAGCAGCTGGTGGCCACTCTTGCTTCTTCCGTGGTCCTGCCATCCACCACCCATTTTACTTTGAACCRGTCTCTGAGGGTCAGCTCCATTTCCCCTTGCACCCATCAAGTGCAACAAAAGGATAAATTTTGGACTCCTTCTTAAATCCCAGTGCCTTCCAGGCTGCATGGGAAGACTCCCAAGTCCAACAGGGAGGAAACAGCATTCAAGGGGATGAAACCTGTGACCACAGACTGGACTCCTTGCACTGTCATTTATCACCRAGTCTACAGGGACAGGGTGATCCACCTGCTTGCTCTGGGGAATTACAAGAAGCCAGAGCTATTTGCTTACTTGCAGAGAGATGGAGTCAGGGAGAAGGACAAGGGTTCACTTGGGAAATTCCCTCAKGAGATGAGATTGTAGAGTTTGTGCCAGCAATTTTTTCACCGTTATATTGTTTTGTTCCAAATTTTCACTTGTTCCCAAAATTTCACTTGTTCACTCTTGAAATTAGAAACTAATGAGCGATTTATTGAATGCTCACTGTGAAGTGTTTCCATGAACTTCATCCAGATGCCACAAGTTGCAAGTCCATGCRAGTTAGAGAAAGAAAGCTTCAAAACTTTTGGGGCATTGCTGTTGCTTTGCTAGAATAGCTGGCAATGATTAGCTCCTTCTAATGTTGTTGCTCCTCATGCATTATTTAATCCTCTCTCTTTTCCTTGCACTGTTTAACTGCTTCATGGGGCAACTTCACAGGGTGAAACTCTCACTTGTGTGAGATAGTTTGTCTTCGTATTTAAAATTGCCTGAGTTTCTGAGGAGAGAATTTTGGTAACTGCATAGGGCAGTATTTCATTTAAATGGAATTGGTGGCCTCTCAATGACTCTTSGCTGCTGCTGGGATCTGTGGGGATTGCCTTCCAGGGAAGGGTGGTCCAGGCAAATCTTAAATGATAAAGGTGGAAGCCCAACTTTGAGCACAGGGTATCTTTGCTGTCATGTGGATTGAGTCTTGATATTCATTGGAATATTATATTACTGAGTAATTTCTCAAGCATTCCTTTAGGCTCCACTGCTATTTCTTTATCACAGAGATCTTGTATGACTCACATCAATTGAAAGATGCAGTTGCTCTTTCCTTCCTTTTCAAATGTTCCCTGTCCCTGTAGGCTGTTGCTGAATTACGCAAGCAGTAATCTATCAAGTAGGACTATTTCCTTTTTAGCTATGAAAAAATTTGGTTTGGAACCTAGTCAAGGGAAGAGGATTCAACATGGAYACAGTTTCAGTTGATCCCATACTGACTTTTAAGAGCTCATTCCTTGACTCTGTGATGTTTATTGCTTTGCCTTAGGCAGTGACAGGGTCTTTTCACCCTGGAGACATTCACGATTTAGTGAGCCATGTTCTGACATCCCAACTGATGTAGCCCATTTAGATTTCAACTTATTTATCAATTTCAAAGTTATTTATCAAATTTCAAAGCTTAGCTCCGTAGAAGGTAAAGGGTGAAAAAGTTTTCTCCTGTTCCATTGCAATGTTTAAGGAGATTTCCTTGGAGATGATTTCCTGTATGAAATGTGAACTCCCTCAAGATACTGGTTTGCATTCTGAAAGGGCTGTGTTAGCAGTGCTACACCCTGAAATGCCTTGCTCAGACTTTTYTTGACATCAGAGCAAGTGGGGCTTTATTTGGGGCTTTATTTTATCAATCTAAAATGGGCAGCTTGGGCTTGCAGAGATGTGATATTCACACATTGGCTTCCCTTCCAACACAACCTTGGTTGTGCTTTGAAGAAGTAAATTCCTTTACTTTTACACTTTTTTTTTTTTAAAAGCTGGGGACAGGCAGACCTGAATTATCAGTATTTAAAAGCCTTTCAAAGAAAAAAACTAAAAAGTTTTGACAGATGGTGGTGGTGTGTGGATGAGTTATCCAGTGTGCTCTATGGGTCAGATTCATGGAGGCTCTTCCTGTGGGGTTTACTATAGAATTCTGAGCAGGTGTCTGTTGGGGGTGTCTAAAGCAGCACTTTTAATATCAGTAGTCTTCAGTTTTTACTACCTCTTTTTACTGTTTTGAATAGGCTTTGTACTTGTCTTGAGGAAGATATAAACCTAATTCATTTTCAAAGGAATAGAGCAAGGCATGTACATGGCTTTCCTGCAGCAGGACTTGGCTGGAATGAAGCCTGGCTGCGCCAAATCAAGAGGGAGTCTGGGCCTGATCACTTCTCCTTACATATTGTAGCATTAAATGTTGCTTTCAAAGTACCACTTGCTAGATAAGAATAGAGTTGCTTGGTTGTTTCCAATTGGTGAAACTTTGATATGGCTGAAAACTCCTGTGATAGGGGAAYATTTCAACTCTGCACCAAAAGAAGGCATTTAGTTTGAGTTGGCTGCTCACAAACAGCTGTTCAGGACACACCTGGATTKCTGTAGTTTGCATAAACCGAATATAATGATCATTTGTTTCTTCAATGCCCACCTGTAGTAGGTAGCAAGCCTGAACCCAAGGGATAATACCTTCAGTCTGAAGGAACATCTCTTACAAACTGTTCAGAAATAGAAARAGAGTAGTTGAAGTTTATATGAAGTTTATACTTTCTAGGTAAGTTCAGTCTTTAGGGGAAGGAATGGAGCCTTCTCAGAAGGCCTTTTCACCACTTATGAAACTCTGCTGTACAAACATTGGGGCTTGTTCGCCAGTAGCTCCAGAGTGCAAACGGTGAGCTGGCTGCTRGRGTTAAGGCAACCCTGCCTAAAAGCACAAGAATTTCAGCCTGATGAGAATTCACAGCCAAACATCACACCGTGTGCTGAGGGATTGTGACAGTGAAGAACTGTTCTTATCATTATCACATAAAACCCTCTAACAGTAATCTGCCTTTTGGTAAACCGAGGGGGTGTGTCACAGCAAATTTGAGTCTTTTCCTGGTGTGTACAAATGGAAATTGGRCCCTAGACAAAACCAACCCAACYTCTCCATTTTGGGGAAGCCTYYGATGGAGCTGCTGAAGGGAGTGTCTTCCTCCYAAAGCCTTTTAGCTGTAGACTTGGAGAAGGACTTGCTATGTCCTAAGATAAGAAGCTAAAAATGAAACAGTGCTCACATTTAGCTGCAGTATTTCYTTGYTGGACAGCTCATTTTGGTAGGAAAGATGTGTTTGCAACAATTGCCTATTCACAAATGCTGTTTTTTTCAGAATGGGAGCAAAAGCTGCTTCTGATCACAGATGAATGTATTTGTTTTGTTATTGTTGCAGAAACGGCCTCTGGCTTCTCATTTTTCCAGCCTTGTGACGAGCAAGAAGCAGAGAATTGCTCACCAGCTCAGTCATGTCCAGCCAGCTGCTGGTGGCAACTCTTCCGCCTTGGTGCTGCCATCAACATCCATTTGCATGGCACCCCTGTCTCCAAGAGTCGGCTCCATGTCCCCCTGCACCGGTGAGGTGCAACAAAAAGAACAATTCCAGACATGTAGAATCCCAGCACCTAAGAAGRCTCAAAAGTCCAAGAAGACGTGAAAAGAACTGGGGAGGATGAAGTAGTCACATCCTTTAGATTTCAATGAAAGTGTTAATGTACTGATTGTGTCAGTTCTGTGTGAACAACCGTGGTGTAAAGATTTGATTATTAGTAGAAGTTGTGCTTGAATTAAGGAGCAAGCAAGCACATATTTCATAGTTAGTAGTATAGATGYGATATAACAGTGCATGTGTAGTAGGGAGATAGAAAGAAATAGCAGGAGAGGGGCAGGGTGGCGGGAAGAGCTGCAATGAACACCATGATGGGTTAGGCTAGGTTGCAGCCAGGCTCAGCTGCAGCCGTGCTCTTGCATCCCCTCGTGGCATTTGCAGTGCAGGAGGGGAGTGTCTGTGTGGGTGGTATAATCGTGCAAATTGCTCACAGCCTCTGTCAGAGCAGAGATGTTGGCAAGGGCAGTCAGGCCTCCTGCAGCTCTTGGGCTCGGGGGCACCTCTGGCCTTTGGAGCAGACCCGGCYGGGCCCTGGGCCATGTTGGACACRGCCAGGGATGCTGCGTGGCGAGGCTGAGGGCCAGTGTGGCCCTGCAGRGAAGCAGCCGAGTGAGGCCTGTGCTGGGGCTCTTGCTCTGGGATGTTCCTGGGCACAAGCCGCTAGTACAGGCTGTTGCTYCTCAGCTACCACCCAAAATGTTCAAAGGCATCTGCAGTTTTTTTTTCAAAGCCGTCCAGCACACTAGTAAGGTGCATCTGACCTGGGATGCATCACTGGCGCAAGTTGTTGTCTATCTTGGTATTGAACTTCAACATTTTCAGGTTTTTCTGCTTGTAAAAATTAATCTGAGGAAGGTTTGAAAGTTTTCTGACCATGTGGAGGAAGATTTTGGTATCCAAAAAGAGCCAGGTCTTCAGGTCCAKAAGAGCTTTGGTGTGRCAGTGTTGGCAAGTCGCCTCTACTAGTCACACTGACACTTCATCTTGGATTTGTATGATRAGCTGGATAAACCCCCCTCATATTGATTTGAGGGAGAAGGGAATGAAAAAGCTTTTACTCCCATCAGCGGCTTTAGGCAATAATGAGTTTTGTCCTCCTTAGGAGCTGGTATGGTTTGGGGTTTTGTTGTGTTTCCAGACCTGTCTGCAGTTTGCTTTTCGGGCGTGATTACAGGTGCCACAGTTTGCAAATGTCCCAGACGGATAGKGGCTCACAATAAAAAATGTCTCTGGAATCAAACTGTGTGTATTTTAGTGTTTTACAGAARTAACACCAGAGTTGCAGGGCTTGAGTTCTGCTGCAAGGCTATTTTAAAGCAAAGGACATCAAAATCTCAACTCTACAGAAATGTTTGCATGCCCTAATTTYCTTTTTATTTCTCCTTCATAGGGTAGCCCCAGCTACTCTGAAATGAAGAGCAGGTGCCAGTATCTCCACAAAAAGCTGTCACATATTCKGAGMYGAATATCTGAATATGACCAGCAGCAWGTGGAGTCCTGGCACCAGACGTCTGCTTCAGCCTGTTGACATCTATGAACTCCGGCTTTTTTATTTCAAATAGAAGATTAGTTAGTTTAGGATTATTTAAGTCTGTAGTGAACAGTAGGTTATGTTAGGWTTGAGCAGTAGAGTATTTGTTAAAAACCTAGGATTAGTTCATCTAAGCTTGAAAAGTTAGTATTGAACTCAAGCAATAAAGWAATTTCACTATTGTTAACTTTGTCTCTCACTGTTGCTTATATCATATGTGGAGCAGCTTTCTTCTGGTCTATTATTTTCTACAACCATCCTCATGTTAGGTTGGTCCACTGAAATAATTGATCAGTAGAGGGTGGCAGCCCAGTACCTCTACTAGGAAGYTGTGCCCCTTTTAAGAAAATATTGTWGCAAATGGAGAATATTTTTGGTAAGTATGAGCCTGTTTTCTGACTCTTCTTGTAAAYRCAATCTCTTTGCCTGAGGTGGTAGAAGGTGGAGAAGTTTGGACAATCCYCATYCCCAAATCAMCTTGTTTTGGAGGGTTTCAGAGGAMTGCRCAGGGGCTGCTCTAAGCTGTCAGCTGAAGCAGYTGCCAGGACTGCTTRTAAATCATGGCTTCACCCTGTCAGTGAGCCAAGGAATATCCAGATCTTTTGCGAGTGCCTCGGAAAACACACATACAAGTGTTGGAGTCAAGGTACTTGAACAGCTTTTAAAGAGAAATTGGGTTCAA
>NW_026624570.1:34154-39208 GCF_030028575.1 Malurus melanocephalus
TTCCCACCTCTTGCCTCCAGAATTTCCATTCTAGGCAATTCCAGATTTTCCTCCAAGCAAAGAGCTCCATGCAGGCCCCAGATAAAGCGAAATCCCTGACCAGCCTTGCTGAGGGACTGAACTCGTGGCTCCTGACTTTGCCGATGGAATGCAATAGTGCAGCCAGGCTTGCAGGCTAACCCCAGGCAGAGCACAGGAGCAGAAAACAAGAACAGGCCTGAGATGGAGAATATCAGCCTTAAAGGAAGAGGAGGAAGAAGAACCACAYGAGGACGTCAAGGAGGCTGTGGCAGCCCAAGAAGCCCAGGTATGGATGTGCCTGGCTCTGCTGCCCACCTTCCTTTATGCCCTGCCCTAAGCTGGCCCAAGGCACTGTTAAGGGCTGTGAGGGCTGGTGCTGAGCAGGGCTTGACAGGAGCCCTATGGCAGCTCTGCAGGGGCTCTCCTTGGCTACCTCCATGTCCATGTGCTGGACCTCTGCAGGTGGACGGCTCTGCAGCAGAAGAAGCAGCCTAGGGAGAGGCTGTGAGGATGGGGCAGCTGCAATGCCTCTCCCTCTACTTGTCAGTGTAGCTGGCTGTAGTTGCACTTTTGAAATAAGTTTTCCATCTGGAGGCCTCTATTTCAAAAGTTTGTCTCCTCTCTTTCCTTGGAGTCTGCAGAGATATAAAAGTCTGCAGAAATCGTGTAACAGAACTTGTTAATTGTATGTAAGTAGGGCGGGTAGAGCACTCTGTAATAAATTGCCCTTTTTTTTAACTGCACTTGGCTCTGGTGCACTGGTCTCTGGGCAGTGCCACTGCAGCAACATGCAACAGGTGAAACTTGGAAAGCCAAATGGGCATGGATTGGTGTCATTGCGGGCAGTTGGTGGATGTGTGCCTTAGGATCCAGTAGGATTTTGGCAAGGAGTGTTGACGAGGGCTCAGGGACAAACAGGCAGGCGTTCCCTGCACATCACCCAGCTGCGTAAAGTCTGGGCAGGAAAACATCAAAGGGTTTGGGTGGGCAGTGGAGCCACACATTTAGGTAGAAGGCACTGCAAGGGCCTGCTGAGGAAAGCTCCTGTTGCCATTGGGAAAGTGGACAAAGGAAAGTGAGCCCCAGTCCGAGAAGGCATCTCACTTCTTTCAGGACACACCAAGCCAAAAGGCTCTTTGCTTCTAGGACTTTCTTGTGTCTCGTCTTTGGGTGTCGAGCACTGGGAAATCATTGGAGGCCAGGCTGAGAATTTGGAGATGCCAAAGAGCCCCCAGAGCCAAGGCAGCTSCCTGCATGCAGGGCTGCAGGAGGAAAAGCCTAGCCAGCACATGGAGGGAGGTGAGCCTTGCATTCAGGTRTGTCCAGCTCTGGGCTCCCGTGTGCAAAACAGGCAATGGCCAGCCCAGCAAGAAGTCCTGCCCCCTGCTCCCGTGCCCCACCTGTGCCCAGACTGAGGCCCCTTGGGCTGGGACCACTGGTCAGYTGGACTCAACATCTGTGAGAAGTGGCAGCAGCAGCCAAGAGCTGTCTGGTGTGTGACTCAAGAGTGAGGGATAAAGAAAGCGATTTTCTGGCCAAGCGACAGCATCATCCCAGGCTCGCCATCCTCSTCGGTATCCATGCCGTGAGCCAGTGGTCTGTGTCTTTGCCATTGTCCACCCCAGGCAGGCGCTATGGGCCAGGCCAGGAGCTGCTTCAGCTCCAAGTAGGATCCCTCACATCCCAGGAACATGCAGCCACGGCAAAGGCTGCAACACACAGGGCTGCCTTTCTAATGGCCACTGCCCTGTGCTCCGCAGGAAGGTTGTAAGAGCAAGCAGGCAGTGCTGAGCATGGACATGGCTCTAGGCCACTGCCRGAGGAGCTGCAAGAGGCACCTCCTCCTCTTTCAGGAGGACCTGGTGGTGGCCAAGTTCCAGTAAGAGCCTGCAAACCCAGCTGCCTTTGGCCCATCCCTRTCCCCGGGCCCGGGTACAGCGAGCCTGGCCACAGGCTCAGGCCCCCGGTCCACAGGGCAGGAAGCACCAGAGCATATTGCAGGTGTTGTGGGCTGGTGAGGGGAACGGGAGACACACCAGAGCTTTGAGCTTTGCCCTGGGAGACACCAGGGAGGCCACCTGCCCCTGACCACTGGCCTCTGCTCTCTGCAGCCAGAGCAGCACCCTGTGGCCACGGCTCCGCCTGGCCCTACATCAGCTGTGGGTGCTGAGCACCGGGAAGGAGGGGGCACTGTCCAGACAGGAGCAGCAGCAGCAGGAAAGCAGCAATGAGGACGCCACATYCATCRTCCTCATCTGGCCCCRTGGCTCCTGCATTGCCACRTTTGGGTGAGTCCTGGTGCCACGTGCTGTGACGGGGCAGGAGGGGATCCCAGGCATGGGAAGCAGGAGGGATTGGCCACCTTCGCCATGGCCTCTGGCCTTCACCGAGAACCTGGGCATGGCGTGGTCTGTGTTCCCTGGTCACCTTTTGGTTGCCAAAAGGGAGGGGCAAAAGGGGCAAAAGCCACTGCTCTGGCACCTCAGAGGGAGACAGGGCTTGGGCAGCACCTCCTTTTGGGCCCCAGCATGGGCCTTTGTCCTGCCCTTATGTCCCTGGCCACGGGGCAGGGCTGTGTGGGAGCACGTGTCTGCCCAGGGGCCRGGTGTAAGAGACCGTACAGAAGACCTTTGACTGTCTCATGATCATCGACATGGACTGAGACYGAACACCCCAAAAAAGAGAACCCTGAGGGGAAGAAAGGGGGACTTTTTGYTTAAAGGAGTCCGAGCCAGATCAAGGTGGGATGACTACCAAATTTCCAGCTCCTAGGCTGGAAGGTACAGCATGTAAACCATGGATGGCTGCGCTGCTCCTGACGTGGAGATGGAAAGAGAGTGGCGCGACCCCATACTGCACACCTCATGGAACAATAGACATCCTTTTCCCACCGCTCGGCCGATTCTTCCATACTTYGCAAGTTTCCATACTTCACAACCCCCTGGCTTGTTGCCAGCTGCTTTCAAAAGGACTATAAAAAGTCTCTCCGAAAAGACCCTGATTGGGATCCCCCCAACGGACTGCTGGCGAATCTATGAAATTTGGACTGCGTGGACTCGCCGGAGCCGTTTGGTAGCTATACAACCCACTCTTTTTCTCTCTCTCTCTCTCTCTCTCTCACTCTCTCTCTCTCTCACCCTCTTCTATCGCAAAAAATCCAAATAAATTATTCTTGATTTTTTAAAATACATATATATTTGCCCCTTGTTTTCTTTTGCACTCTGAGATTCTGATAACGAACCATCACGACTCCTGCTTGGGTTAAGCGGATAGTGACATCGGGGGGCAGTGGGGCCTGATGCTGCTTCTGCTCTCTGTCTGCAGCTCCCAGGCGCTGAAGGAGCTGTGGCTGGGCACACTACAGGGGTAAGTGCTGCTGCTGCTGCAGGGGATGGATGCTCCTGCAGCAGCTGCACAGGACAGCACAGCTCCTCAGTTGGGGACAACTGTCCCCTACGGCTGCAGCAGCAGTCGGCAACAGCTGCCTTAGAAGGGAGCGCAGGTGGCTTGGGGTTCACCCAGCTCTCTGCTCATCCCTTTTCCCACTGCACAGGACCCAGGGAACCCACGTGACCCATGTGCCAAGCACAGAAGCCCTGGAGAAGGAGTTGAGACACTGCCATGCAGTGAGTGTCTCTCTGGTCTGGATCCAGGGCCTGATCACTGCTCCCCCAGCCGAGCCTCAGAGGCGACACTGCTCACCTTCCTCCCTTCCTTGAATCTTGCCCAGGGCAGGACATGGAGCGCCAGGAAGGTGGAGCAGGTCATTGCAGACCTGGAAAAGGTGAGGAGGGCTGCCTTTCAGCCCACCCGTTCAGGCTGTGCTGGGGTGCCGGGCAGGCACAGACAGTGGAGTGCCCTTTTACAGGTGGAAGCAAGRGTCCCTGGTGCCACTGGGCAGGCAGAGGCATTGGGGAGCCACAGGCAGCRCTGGCACATCCTTACTGCTGGCACTGGCAGTGCTGCTGTTGGGCAGGGCAGAGAGGCCAGCAGGGCAGAGGCTCCCACCTTGGCCACGCTCAGGTTGCTGGGGCYGGRTGCCTGCTGGCCGGTGGCCCATTGAGCTGTGGGGCTGCAATGCAAATGCACCTTGGTTCTTGCAGGCTGATCCCCAGCGAGRACCTGCAGTGGACACAGCCAGGGATTGAGGACAACGTGACCTCTCCCCAGGTGAGTTTGGGAAGCAAAGGGAACCTCCTGCCCTGGCAGAGCTCCGCTCACTCATTCCCAGAGCGTGACCATACAGCTGTGGCACCATGTGAAGGGACATCCCTGGGGCGGGCAGGCAARGGCTCCCACTGGAACATGGCCCCTCGAGGTGGTTGTGCAGGGACAAAGAGCCTGGGCTGCTGCCCACAGCTTGGAGAGGGGCAGGGCCAGAWCAGGGCAGGGCCAGAACAGGGCAGGGCAGAGCAGGGCAAAGCAGGCAAAGCTGTGGCAGCGCTGGCCTGGTGATGTCCACAAACACCTCTGGGTCTCTTATTCTCTGTAGCAGCAGGGACCAGCAGCAGCGGCAGGATCAGGAGGACGTGGCTGGCCTGGCCCCTTGCTCCACGGCGGGGCCCAGCTGGGGCTGGCCAGGACAGGACAGGAGGGCTCCGGCTGCAGCAGGGCGCTCTTCGGGCAGCCCCTGGMAGCCKTCTGCGGCCAGGACGGCACGCTGCCCCRGCCCATCCAGGTAAGGCAGCCCATCCCTCCCTCTGGCTGCTGTRYAGACAGTGTCCCCACGCGTGTCCCCAGGCCAGGGGCCGTTGGGCTCTTCAGCTGTGCCTCGGGCTCCTGCTCTTGGCCTCTTGGTGGCAGGAGGCAGGGAGCCTGGGCTGGGCTAGTGCTCTGACCCCAGGCACAGCTCTGCGAACAGGGCAGCTCCTCACACRAGTCCCTGCCYTCCCGCGCCTCCTGCAGGACCTGCTGCCTGCCCTGAACCAGCGAGGGCCCACGACGGAAGGCATTTTCTGGACAGCAGTGAGCTCCAGGGCAGTTCAGGAGCTGCAACAAAGCCCTGGACCATGGCCAGCCTGTGGACATGGCCG
>NW_026624570.1:39789-40949 GCF_030028575.1 Malurus melanocephalus
TGCACTAGCAATGCCTTCCCTTGCGTGGCCTTGGGGGAAAYTGGGAGCTGGCCAGCAATGCCCCGCATCCTTCCTGCGGGAGTGCCGGAGCCCCGACCTTGGCCAGCTAAGAGCGCCTGCAAAGCTGCGCAGCTGCAGCGCCGGGTGCCCCTGCCTGGGGCCAGCTCTGGGGGCAGCTGTGGGCAACACGGGCCTGCTGATGGACGCTGCCTTCCCGTTCCCTCAGGATGGCCAAGAAGTTGCCCATGGCAAACCTTCACCTCCTCAGGCAGCTGTGGAGAGTGAGAGCACTGCTGAAAGACATCAGCCTGCACGTGTCGAGCAGCAAAATGTGCAGCAGCAACCTGGCCATCTGCCTGGGGACAATCCTTCTGAGCACAGCCCAGGAGGAGCAGCTGGAGCTGCAGGCCCTGCTGGCCAAGAGCCAGAAGGTAACGCTGCCTTCAGCAGCCRGCTGCAGCCTCCCTGGCCCATGCCAGCTTGGCTGCCCACAGCTGCCTGTGCCTGGCAGCTTCTTCTCTCCAGCCAAGGCCATTGTGGGGGCTCCATGCTGCCCCACGGCCACTGCTATGTGTGCAGAGGAAAAGGCTCAGCAGTGATGGCCAGGGCTGCTTGGCACRCTGTCAGGCCCCTGGGCTGAGAGCAAGGCTTTGGTGTGTGCACGTCAGCATGCTGGTGGCCTTCATGATTGATAACTTGGAAGACATCTTCGCTGAGAAGAGGGCTGGCCTGGAGGAGACCCCAGCACACACAGACACATGCACATGTATGAGCGGGAATGGAGGCTTTTCCCTGCCTGGGCCTGAGAAAAGTCAGCATCCAGAAGACAAGGGATGGAGGGCATCCCTGCACTTTTCTTTGCTTTGTCCTTGTCTTGCAAGAAATTGAGTTGCTGCACAGCACCAGTTTTATTTGCTTTCTAGAGCTGGCCYAGGAAGAGCAAAGTGGCCCTGAAGAACAAGCAGAGGAGGAGGCACAGGCCAACAGCAACCCTGATGCATCCCCGTCTCTGCCAGACACCTGGCGAAAAGACGATGGAGATGCCACAGTGCTGGAGGCCAAGGAGCATGGGTAGGGCAGCTAAACAAAGCCTGCCACAATGCAACCTGGAGAGGCCGAGCAGCTGCTGTGCCTCTTCCTGACAGCTCAGCTCAGCAGGC
>NW_026624570.1:42904-43985 GCF_030028575.1 Malurus melanocephalus
CCGTGTGCTGAGAGGAAGGGAAAAGGCACAGGCTGGAAGGGCTGGCAGGTCTCAGGGCACACAGGTTCTTCAAGTGTCTCCATCCTTTCCCCAGACAAGACAGAGCAATGTCCTTTGCTTCTGTCACCGACAGTGAGCCAAGGACAGGATGCAGCATGAAGACAGGGCGCGCCACTGCTCCCAGTGCCCTCGCAAGGGGCTTTCCCCACTCTGCAGTGCCCGGCCAGCGCCCCGGGAGCTGCCACACCCAGAGAAACTCACCCGAGGAGCAATAGTGACCCAATCTTTGCCTCCTTTCTTCTTCTTTTCCTGCCCCACAGCTCGCTCGTGTCAGAACTTAGGTGCCTTCCAACCTGAGGGTTCAGAGCTGCCTCCAGGCCCTTCAAGGACAAGCCAGTTTCATCCAGCAAAAATGTATATAGCTGCATATTCATATATATATATATTTGTCTATATTGTTCCATTTATAGATCGGTAGAGGTAAATATGTCTATGTAGTTGTAGATGTATAGAGTTGCATTGTTATTTATGTAGGTATAATTAAAGATGTGGGTATCAACGTTTATATACACGTGTATAATTTCATTTAGAGATACATATAGTTCCATTGATACATTTGCAGAGCTGTATTTATACAGTTATAGGTATATGAGGGTTTAGAGACACAGGTTGATATTTCTGTAGGTATAGCTTCTTTTTAACCTTTTTTCTTTCTCTTCTTCTCTCACCTCTCGCTTTCCCCCTCTGTGCCCCCTCTGTCCCCTCTTCCTGTGCTGAGTCCGAGCCGGTGGCYGGGATGGAYGGAGCAGCAGTTCCAGCCCCGAGTGTCCCTGGAGCGGTGGGAGCTGCTGGTGGCCCCAGACACTGTCCCCTGAGGAGCTGCTGAGGGACGGTGAGACAGAGGGCACTGAGGGGCTGAGGGGGCTGMAGGGACTGTGACKTTGAGGTGCTTTGGTGTGGTTGAGGGCTCTGGACAAGCTCTGGGTAATGATGGGGATTGAGGGAACTGGGGAAACTGTGGGGAATGGTGGGGATTGAGGGGACAGGGAAGTGGTACAGTCTGAAGGGGGTGGGGGTGTAA
>NW_026624571.1:0-1261 GCF_030028575.1 Malurus melanocephalus
TTTGGGACACGGAGCGGGATTTATCCACCAGAGCTGTTCCTGTGGGAATTGAGTCCCTGTCCATCCTAAAAAACACCAGAGAGGGAACTCCTGGATGCAAAGGTGGGATCTGTGCTGGGGGGGAGCTCAGAGATGGTTTTGGGATTGATAGACATGGATTGGGAATGGTTTGGGATCAATTGATGCACTTTGGGGATCATTTCATGCACTTTGGGGATCATTTTAATGCCCTTTGGGATCATTTAAAGCACTTTGGGGATCATTGAATCCATTTTTGGGATCATTGAATGCACTTTGGGGATCATTTTAATGCCCTTTGGGATCATTTAATGCATTTTTGGGATCATTGAATGCCCTTTGGGATCATTTGATGCACTTTGGGGATCATTTCATGCACTTTTGGGATCATTGAATGCACTTTGGGATCATTGAATGCACTTTTGGGATAATTTATAGCACTTTGGGATCATTTAATGCACTTTGGGATCATTTAATCCACTTTGGGGATTGTTTAATGCACTTTTGGGATCATTTAAAGCATTTTTGGGATCATTGAATGCCCTTTGGGATCATTGAATGCACTTTGGGGATCATTTTGTGCATTTTTGGGATCACTTAATGCACTTTGGAATCACTTAATGCACTTTGGGATCATTTAATGAACTTTGGGATCATTGAATGCACTTTGGGGATCATTGAATGCACTTTGGTATCATTTAATTCATTTTTGGGATCATTGAATGCACTTTGGGGTCATTAAATGCATTTTTGGGGCCATTTAATGCATTTTTGGGGTCATTTCATGCACTTTGGGATCATTTCATGCACTTTGGGATCATTTACTCCACTTTTGGGATCATTGGGCCGTTTGTTCCCATGGGACTTGACTCCTCTGGCCCTGAGAGAGGCAGAGAGGAAGAAAAACCTGATTTGGGATTGTCTGAAAAAAGGAAAAAACCCCGTGGGTTCTGCTTGTTTTTGTTGTTTATAAATGAAACTGGTGATGCAGTCTCAGATCCCTTAAAAGGAAAAAAAATTAACATTTTAAAGCTTTGGGTATTTGAAAATCTTTTCTGGTTTTGCTGTTTTAACCTTTGCTCTGATTCTCTTTGCAGGGAATTCTCCAAGTTTGCTCAAATTCCGGAGGAGATCGACCATCGGGGTGAGGGGATCCCCGGAGAACAACGCCCTGATCCGCTACCGGGCCCAGGTGGGGAGCCCAAAAATCCCAAATGGGGATCCATTCCCAAAAATCCCAAAT
>NW_026624571.1:5346-7329 GCF_030028575.1 Malurus melanocephalus
CATAAACATGGGATGCATCCTGAATAAAACCCCGGAGAGGGAATTCCTGGATCCAGACCTGGGATCCATCCCGGAAAAAACCCCGGAGAGGGAACTGGAGAGCCCAAACATGGAATCCATCCTGAATAAAACCCCAGGAAGGGAACTGGAGAGCCTAAATATGGGATCCATCCTGAGAAAAACCCCTGGAAGGGACCTGGACTGCTCAAACCTGGGATCCATCCTGAAAAAAACCCCTGGAAAGGAACTCGTGGATCCAAAGGTGGGATCTGTGCTGGGGGGAGCTCAGAGATGGTTTTGGGATTGATGGGCACGGATTGGGAATGGTTTGGGATCAATTGATACACTTTGGGATCATTGAATGCACTTTGGGATCATTGAATGCCCTTTGGGATCATTTAAAGCATTTTTGGGATCATTTAAAGCATTATTGGGATCATTTAAAGCACTTTGGGGATCATTTAATGCATTTTGGGATCATTGAATGCACTTTGGGATCATTGAATGCATTCTTGGGATCATTTAATCCAGTTTGGGGTCATTGAACACACTTTGGGATCATTGAATGCACTTTGGGATCATTTAAAGCCCTTTGGGATCATTTAAAGCATTTTTGGGATCATTTAAAGCCCTTTGGGGATCATTTAATCCACTTTGGGATCATTTAATCCACTTTGGAAGCTTTGGGGTGGGTTTGATTCAACAAAACAATTGATTAATAAATGTTGCTCAGTGGACAATTTTTAAATAAATTTTCAATAAATTTTCAATAAATTTTCTGATTTTTGACAGGAATTTTCACCCAATTCCACTGACAGAGGAGATGGAGCTGCTGCAGCCTCCAATTGTGTGAAAACCTTGGAAATATCTCAGAAAGGTCAAGATCCCCTTTTTCAGAAAAAAAAAAAATTGATTTTTCTGTTAAATTATTTTTCCTTAATTTTTTTATAATTCAATAACTTTACTGAAAATCCTGCCTTACAACCCTTCTAAAATCAATTTTATCCTGTTTTTTTGGTTTTTTTTAGTTCAAACCCAAACCCCTCCCATTTCCCCCTTCCCTCACCTTTTTATTCCCTTTTTTTTTCCAACAGACCCGACTGAAATTCCAATTTCCAAAACCCCAAAGAAGAAAAAAGTGACTTTTGGGGAGGTTTTGAGCCCTGAAATCTTCGATCAGAGCCTTCCCCCCAACACCCCCCTGCGCAGAGGAGCCTCCCCGGGGCCTCCACGGGGGGAGAAATCCCCTGGAATGGGGGGAAAAATCCCTGGAGAGGCTTTGGGAGTGCTGGATTTGGGCTGGGAGCAGGTGAGTGTGGGGTTTGGTGGGGGAAAAACACAAAAAAAAACCCAAAAGCAAAAAAAAACCCCAAAAGAAACCTACAAAAAACGCACCGAAAACACAAAAAAACCCCAAAATTGAAAAAAAGCCACACAAAAAATGAAAAAAAACCCCAAAAGACCCCAAAAAGACCTAAAACTTAAAAAACCCCCAAAAACCCCAAAAAACCCATCAAAAAAACATGAAAAAACACAAAACCACCCCAAAACCCAAAAAAACCACCAAAAACTCAAAAAAACCCAGAAAATACCCCCAAAACCCAAAAAACCACCAAAAAACTGAGAAAAACCAAAAAAGCCCCAAAATCCAGAAAATCCCCACCCAAAATGCCAAGAAAAAACCCCAAAGACCCAAAAACCCCCTCAAAAAACCCTCAAAAAACCCCAAGAAACTCCCCAAAACACAAAAATCACCACAGGCCCCAAAAAAACCCCAAAGAGATCCTAAAAAAATGCTAAAAAATGTCCTTTTTTGATTTTTCAGGATTGTGTTGAACCTCCCCAGGAATTGCTGGAAATTTCTGTTCCTTCCCCCGTTGGAAATTCCAAAGGTGACCCWGAAATTTGAATTTTCTAAATTTATCTATGAAAAATGGGAATATTCTGATTATTGGGACCAAAAATCCCAACAAATTCCATTTT
>NW_026624571.1:9606-10851 GCF_030028575.1 Malurus melanocephalus
GCTCTGCGGAGCTCCTCACGGAGCATGGAGGAGGGGCCTGGGCCCGCTCTGGGCTCCTCGCGGAGAGTGGAGGAGGTGCCTGGGCCGGCTCTGCAGAGCTTCTCACCGAGCGTGGAGGAGGTGCCTGGGCCAGCTCTGAGTTCCTTGTGCAGCGTGGAGCAGGTGCCCTCCTTACATAGCGTGGAGCAGTGTCCTGGGCTGGCTCCGAGCTCATCACACATCGTGGAGGAGGTGCCCGGGCCCACATGCAGCATGGAGCAGGTGCCCTCCTCACGCAACATGGAGCAGTGTTCTTGGCCATCTCTGGGCTCGTACAGCGTGGAGCAGTGTCCTGGGCTGGCTCCGAGCTCCTCGTACAGTGTGGAGCAGTGTCTTAGGCTGGCTCCGAGCTCCTCGTACAGCGTGGAGCAGGTTTTATCCATCCCCCAGCCAGGCAGGAGGAGGAGCAGGAGGCGGAGCAGCGTGCGGGGCGCGGAGCTGCGGGTCAGGCGCAGCATGAGGCTCAGCAGGGACATGGCCAGCGAGGGGCTCGCATGGGTTCAGCTGCCTGGAGGGGCTCTGGGTGAGAGTCCCCACAAGATTCCCAATGAGATTTCCCATGAGATTCCCAATGAGATTTCCAATGGGATTCCCAATGGGATTCCCAGCAGGATTCCTGGTGAGATTCCCAGTGAGATGATTCCCAACGCGATTTCTAATGGGATTCCCAGCGGGATTCCCAATGAGATTCCCAATGGGATTCCCAATGAGATTCCCAATAAGATTTCCAATGGGATTCCCAGTGAGATGATTCTCAACGCGATTTCTAATGCGATTCCCAGCGGGATTCCCAATGGGATGCCCAATGAGATTTCCAATGGGATTTCTGATGGGATTTCCATTGGGATTCCCAATCAGCCTCCGCTCCCCATTCCCGCTCCCAGCAGCTCCAAGGCCCTGGCAGGATCCACGAATGCTCCCAGGAGCTCCAAGGTCCTGACAGGATCCCAGAGTGCTCCCAGGAGCTCCAAGGTCCTGGCAGGATCCCCAAACCTCGCTCCATCCCCGGGCAAGGAGAACCGGAGCTCCGCCCCCGCGGGCTCTGCCGCCCCCAGGAGCAGGCGGAGGAGCCTCAGGAAGCTCCAGGAGGAACCCGTGGAGCTCCACGGACGGACCGGAGGCACCCAAACCCCTGGGAAGAGGCAGAAACTCCACGGCAGAGACGGAAGGAGCTCTCAGCCCTCTCCCATTTCCTGAAGATTTTCC
>NW_026624571.1:12226-13902 GCF_030028575.1 Malurus melanocephalus
CAGAAAACCCTTTTTATCTGCAAAGAAAACAAGGAGAAGCTGATAAGAGAGCGGAGTGGGAGTTCAGGGAGAAAGCAAAGGGAAAAAAGCAAATTTGGGTTCAGAAAGGGATTTTTCCGATCTGGGATTTGGGTTTTATTTTTTTATCCACGAGATGGCAACAATCAACCACCGACAGAGCCCTCGGAGCTGAATTTGGGGGATTTTCCGCGGATTTTGGGTAATTTTTGGGAGGGTTCCCTGGGTGACCTCGGCTGTTGGAGGAAATGTCCGATTTGGGGCCAAAATCCATGAAACAGAGAGCAAAAATCAGAGAATCAAAAGAAAATTCCTGTTGATTGAAGGGAATTTGGGTGCATTGAGGGCAGTCCCACACCCAAAATGGACCGTGGCTCATGGATTTATCACATTTTTTATTTGAATTTTCCCACATTTTTCACTTTTTTTATTTGAATTTTCCCCCATTTTTCACATTTTTTATTTGAATTTTCCCACAATGGACCRTGGCTCACGGGTTTTTCACCCTTTCTCACTTTTGTCCATTTGCACATGGGGCCTGAATCCTCCAATTGCAGCTGCAGCCAATGCAGTCAAAAACTCCAACTTGGCTGCCCCCAATTCTCTGTTCTTTCCATCTCTTGGGGCCTGGCCCAGGGAGGTGTCCTTGAGTTTGGGGCTGCAGAGGAATTGTTTTGTGTCAAAATGGGAGAGCAGGAGCTGGGAACTGTCTGTGGAGTCTGCAGTTAAACACTGGAGAATTCCAGGATCGCAGATATCGCGTGGAAATGGAGAAATTAAAATCCTAAAACATCGCTGCCATGGGGAAGATCTCCAGCAGAACAAATGTTCTGATTTTTCATTTTTACCCCCACGTGTGTTTGGGAATGGTCATTTCACGACATGAGGGATGGGCGGCGTTGAGGTCCCTCAGCCTCAATTTCCCACCTGTAACGTTGGGATGCTCARGACTCGTTTTTTGGGAAATGGCGACAAAACTGGAATTTCTGGAGATGGGAACRGAGCTGGGAAAGGTTTTATTCTTTTATTCCCTYCCCTTCGAAGTTCTCCGGGATTTGCAGGTGAAGAGTCCGAGGCTTTTCTTGGATGATCCGGATGTCCCTTCTGGGAAGGAGGGAGCCGTTGACACCCGGCCTGGATCTCCAGAGCTCTGGGAAAATGTTCGGATCCTGAATTAAATCCGTCTTGGAATAACGCGGAAAAATCCACACTGGGGTCTGTGAGAGGAATTTTTTTGAATCCTGGGAAGGCTCAGGAGCGAATATTTGGCCTTGGGCTTTGGCTGGTGGAGGTTGGGGATGGTTTTTTGGTGTTCAGCCCTCCATGGGATGTTTGATCTGCTCAATAACGGAGCAGAGCAAAGTTTTGGCGGAGTTTTCATCTGCAAACCCAACGGTGCTGAAACTCGGCCGCAATTTGAGGATTGGGACGGCGTTTTGGGGAAAAAACGGGAATGAAGTGTGGAGAGCACCCTCAGAGGCAGCTCTGGGGTGCAGATCCATCCCCCACATCCCCGCGGCACAGACGGGTTTGTCGGCGGCAGCGCCGGGGAAGTGTGAGCTGGCGGAACATATGGGCTGCAAAACCGCGGCGATGTGGAAACGGCGGCGGCTTCTTGGCAGTTGGAACGAGCGCTGTTGGAGGCAAAACATTCGGAT
>NW_026624571.1:14662-16730 GCF_030028575.1 Malurus melanocephalus
CATATCATATCATATCATATCATATCATATCATATATCATATCAATAATATCATATATCATATCATATCATATCATATCATATCATGTCATATCATATCATATCATATCATGTCATGTCATGTCATGTCATGTCACGTCACGTCACGTCACGTCACGTCACGTCACGTCACGTCACGTCATACCATATCATATCATATCATATCATATCATATCATATCATATCATATCATATCATATCATACAATATAATATAATATATCTATTGTATCTATTACACATATTGTGATATATATTATACTATAACATATATTATCTCGATTATAATGTTATATATATGTTATATCTATCTTAATCTATTACATTGTAATATAATATAAATACAAATTTGAACATGAATAATAGAAATAATATCATATATTATATAGAATATAATAAACGACACACATTATATATATTGTATCCATACGAAATATATTGTCTATAATACACAAAAGTTTGCGTATTATATGTAATATATTAAATATTATCTATTATATCTGTACGATGTATATGGTTCTGATTCAAAATCCCGTGATTTTGAAAATAATGGTATAAGCATAAACATAAACGTAAATATAAATAGTATAAATATAATATATAATATGCAATATATAATATATAATACATAATATATAATGTGTAATATAGAATATGTAATATATAGTACAGAATATATAGTATAAAATATATACTATATACTCTGTACTATATAATATATAACATACAATATACAATAGATAATAGATAATAGATGATAATAGATAATATATAATAGATAATAGATAATATATATTATACATTATATATATTATACATGATATAAGATATGATATGATATATCATATATGTCATATTATTTATAAAATACACACTATATGTAATATTTTTAAAATATATTATATATTGCATATATAATATATATATATATTATATATGGTCCTGATTCAGCGCTCAGAGATCTCAGTATTTCAATCACAAAAATATTTTTTTATTTCACTTAAGGGGCCATTCCCGCGTGGTTCCCTGCACCAGGAACACTCAATTCCAGCCCCTTTTTGCTCTCGCTGCGTTTTTCCGTGCCCGGCCCCAGCTCTTGTCACTCCTTGCGAGGATTTGGCTTCAGCTGCCTCTTGCCTGATTGTAACCGACAAGTCGAAGACACTGCCTAATGTTAATGCTGCTCGTGGCTGCCAATTATCATCAGAGCCAGTCAAAATAAACAAATTAAACAAATAAACATGTCAAAACATCTCAGTCCTCGGGAAAAGGAGCCAAGTCGGAGCCCTCTCGGCGCTGCAGCGGAACCGATGCGCTGCCTCTTGTGAAATGTTCCATCAGCCTTGCCTCTTTTTCTTTTCTTTTTTGGGTTTTTTTTTCCTGGTTTGTTTTTTTTGGGTTTTTTTTTTGAGGGGGGTGGAAAGGGAAAAAAAGTTGGGTCAGTTGAGAATTACGGCCGAGTTCTGCCCCACTCGGGAGGCTGCAGCTGAAGCCAAATGAAACCCAAATGTTCCTTCAGCTCCTTCTCCACCCTAATGATCCTCTGCTCTATGTTCTAAATGGTTTTTAGTGTTTGGGTTGGGGTTTTTTTTGGTKTGAGTGATTCTTTGCTGTCACAGTGCCAAGATGCTAAATCATCGTAGGGGCTGGACAAGATGCAGGTGAAAATATAAAATATCCCGAACGTGGACATGAACATAAAACATGCTGCTTCTGGGACCATCCAAAATGTTAAATACAGAGCCATTTAAATTAAAAGCACCCCAGGACTGAGAGAGAAATACATAAAACACACAAAACACATTTTTGCTGCGCGGAGGGGATGTCACAGCCCGGATTTGCTGAGAATTGGTGGTAACGGGAGGAGGGGGATTTTTTTTTTTTTAATTTTTTTTTTTTAAAAAGTGGTATGCTAACCTTAAAAATGTGTTGTGAGGTAAAAAGGAAAAGCTGTCGCTTTGGACAGGTGGTTCTTGTAAAGAGGTGATCTCCTAAAGTGCACTGGGCAGAGATAAAGCTGTAACGCAGGTG
>NW_026624571.1:17320-18906 GCF_030028575.1 Malurus melanocephalus
CATTTCCAGCGTTTCGGAAACGCCGCCGGCCGCAGACGGTTATTAACGGCCTCTCTCCGGACAGTTATTTTTGGAGCGGCCTCCGAGGAGGCAACCCCRTGCAACGGAGCTCATTTATTCTGCGTTTCACTGTCCTGCCATTTCCTGCAGGGAGAGAAGGGGGGAAAAGTGAAACCACATGTTYGGAGGAGCGAGCGCGGGGGAACCCCGCCGAAGACAAACGAGCGATGGCTCGGAGCGGGCGCGCTGCCAGCCCAGGTGTTCCCAACCCTGTCCAAATCTGCCCCAGAACAATGAAAATCGCAGCTGATTGCGCTGACAGATTCTTCTGGTAATTTCCTGTTGTTTGGCATCTTCGGGTTACTTTCCCACAATTACAAGTCTGAGCTTTCAAATCCATTTTTTTTTTCTGCTGGAAACGAAATAATTTTTGTGTGTGTGTGYGTGTGTGTGTGGACCAGCCCTGCCCTGCTCTGCAGCCCCTGCCTTTCCTCCCCAATCCCAGATGTTTTAATTTAATTCGGTTTGCAAAATCCATACTTTAATGAGTCTGATTTTTTTTTTTAAAAAAAAAACAACAAAAAATCAAAAAAACTCTTTGCACCTGCATCATATAGAATTTCCTGGCAGTCCCGCTGCGGGTTTTGTCAGGATTCCTGCTTGTTCTCTCACCCAAAGCTGCCGCTCRGAGGATTTTTTGGGGTGCATTTCGTTGGCTCCCAAATCGGGGCTGCTGGAGGAGCATTCAGGGATGGGGAGGGAGGTTTGGCAGCTGTAGATGCTGGAAAAATGAAGTTGGAAGTGAGGGTGACTCCAAGATCGGGACTCACCCCCAATAAAAATGAATTTTATGGTCAGGAGAGAGAAAGGAGAGAAGAGAAACTTCGCAGGGAACTCAAAGCTCCGGGCAATCTGAGCTGTCAGGAAGTTATAAATATAAATATATTTATATAAATATCCAAAGTCCTTGGGGTTGTTTGAACAACTTGAGGGGTTTTTTTTTATTTTTTCAGAGCTGGATGGGCACCAGGGGACATCGGGGTCCACGGTGGGAGCAGCGTCCGGCAGGGAGGGGGATCTGCCCAAACCTCCCCTCCGAGCATTGTCCGGTTATTCCTACAAAATCCATCCCAAGGGTCACCCTGAGCTCAGAATTTTTTTTATAAATTTATCATTTAAATGGGAGTTCTGGCAAGATTTGACTCRTGGTTTGAAATGAATTAATGGGCTGCCTTGGCTGGAGGATTTTCTGCGTTTTTTTTTGTTGTCCTTAAAGGGAGGAAATTTTGTGTTACTTGTGGGACAGGTGAATTGGAGCTGAGGTTGATTAAAACCACTCTGGTTTTTAACTCTTTCTCAGAAAACTGCAGGTTTGGCCGAGTGAAAATCTCTGCCTTTCCTCAAAAAAATAACCTCAAAACCCCAAAATCTCTGCCTTTCCTTAAAAAACAAACCTCAAACCCCCAAAATCTCTGCCTTCCCTTACAAAACCAACCCAAACCCCTAAAATTTCAGCCTTTCCTTAAAAAACCAACCCCAAACCCCCAAATCTCAGCCTTTCCTCAAAAAAACAATCCCAAAACCCC
>NW_026624571.1:21693-23511 GCF_030028575.1 Malurus melanocephalus
TTTGGGATTTTCTCTGGACTCGCATCTCTGGGGAAAAGATTTGGGATTTTCCCTGGACCYRTYCYRMTRKGGAAAGGATTTGGGATTTCCCTGGACCYATCCCRCTGSRGAAAGGATTTGGGRTTTCCCTGRAYCTGTCCYRMTGSRGAAAGGATTTGGGRTTTCCCTGGAYCTGTCCYRMTGSRGAAAGGATTTGGGATTTCCCTGCCCTTCCCCTCGCCCCTCGTTGCTCCTGTCCCTGCAGCTTTTCTGGGGCCTCACCCCAGGGCTGAACTCCAGCCGAGGTTCCCCTGAAACGCTCAGCAGCTCCACCAGGGAGAAAAAACCCTGAGATTGATGGGATTTTAATGGGAATTCTGGGAGCTGAGTTCCATTTCCAAAGGCAGCAATCTGGCAGGATTCGTTCCCCTGCTTGGCCAGGCAGGTGTTTCTCGCCGCATTTCACTCCGGGTCCCTGAAAATCATTACTCACCGCAGCAAAACTTCTTCCTGGGTTTTAAATTTTCCTTTTCCTCCCCATTTTTTTTTTTCTTTTTTCCCTCCCATCCCTCTCGATTCCTGAAGCTGAGCAGCCAAAYGTTGGGAATTACGGGTCTCCCGGAGAGCTTTGCAAACTGTTTTCATGTTTTTTGGAGCAGTTTGAGTTTGGCTGATCCCGTTTTTGCAGGAATTCTTGGACATTTCCCCATTTCCCCCCTCCATTTTTTATTCTTTCGGGATTTTCCCTGGACTCATCCAGCTGAGGAAAGGATCTGGGATTTTCCCTAGAAAATAAAAACCACCTTTCCCTAGAAAATAAAAACCACCTTTCCCTAGAAAATAAAATAAAAACCACCTTTGCCACCTTTAGGGGAGGTCGCGGAAAGCAAAAAAAAATCCGAACAACCAGGCTGGGAAGGCAGAGATGAATTTATTCCGATTTTATCCCCTTCTCCCGAGTTAAACCCCGCTCCGCTCCTGGGGCCAGCTGGCTTTAATCATCCCGAGCCAACGCCGTGCCTGTTCCATGAGTGTCAAACCCTTCAGCTCCGCTCCCTTCTGCACCAACATCAGTGGCCCAGGTGGGCTTTGAATCGCCCGGGAGAGGAGCGAGCGAGGTGCGAATTTATTTATTGCTCGGCACACACGGGCTCCAATTAAGGCAGCGAGCTGACAACGCTCTGCCGGCTCCTTCCCAGCCAAGGAGAGGAATAAAAAATGGAAAAAAATCTCCCCCCGAACTTTTCTGGGGCCGGGATTCCTCAGTGCTTTGGATTTTTTTGGGTTTTTTTTTCCCCTCCTCGTTTTGTGCGCTGGGGGAGCTCCTTTTGTCGGGTGGGAAATCCCAGATCCRGCGGATAAACTCCAAATTCATCCGCCCCAGGGTTTGATCCCTGAGCCTGGATTAATTAAATTAATTTTAAATTAATTCACGCTCCTGAAGGTGATCGTTGACATCGTTGTGACTCCCTCGTAGTGCGAGGTCAGGGTGGGATTTACAGGATATGGTTTTTGGAGCAGCAAATTTTGTGGGTTTTGTTCCCGTTCAGTCGATTTTTGCATCCAAATCCACCAAAAAACACCTGAAATATCAAAAGGCAGATTATTTMTAAATGTGCAGGTCATAAATGCACTGAAGGCAGGAAGAAAGTAGAAAAAGTAAATTGAAATTGGCTGATTTTTGCTTGTCTATGCTGACATTTCATTCAGAGAGCACAGAAGCCGCAGCAGCTCTGGAAATTCCTGATTTCCTCCTCTCGAATCCCAGTTCAGCTTTAGGAGACCAAGGAAGTTCCCATAATCTCATTTAAAACAATTTTTGGTAGAAATAAATGATTT
>NW_026624571.1:24567-28506 GCF_030028575.1 Malurus melanocephalus
TTATTTTTTTTTTAATTTTTGAGGCATTTCAATTTTTTTTTTAATTTTTGAGGCGTTTCAATGATTTTTGATACTTTAAATTGGTATTGATGGCACTGGGAATTATTTAGGAGAACGTTTTTGATCAGTTTATGCACCGAAATCGCTGGGGCTGCAGCCACGGGGTTTGGGCTGGAGGGATTTTGCTTTGCAGGGTCAGGTGGAACCTGATTTTGGGGAATTTCAAGAATTCCTGACTCCCAGAAATTCCTGCAGGAGTCAAAAACGAGCCCAGATTTTCCAGGAAATCCTTCTTGAGACAAATCCCCGACTGGATCTGTTCGAGCAGCATTCGAAGGCCAAACATTTCGGTGAAAAATGGGTGCAAAATCATTTTTTTGGGGATTTTTTTCTCCAGCACCCACAGCCACCCAGAAATTATCCAACMCCACCAAACCACGGAGAGGATTTTATCCCTCCCACACCTCCCCTCCACTTGACATTTCTGCGACCTCRCGTCACCCTCTTCAGACCAGCAGCAATTCATCATTAATCCATTCAAATAATAATTTAATTTTTTTTTTTTCGACTGAAAGAGACAGAAAACATCTGCATATTGAGTCATATTAGCTCAGTTTGTGTCTCAGGCGAGCCCGACTGACAGCCCTCATTTGTTATGGCTGCGGAGGCTTAATTGGGTTGACGGAAGATTTGGAATTTATGAAAGGAGAGATGGTTTGAAAATCCAAAAAAWCGCAAAAAATAAACCCCAAAAAAACCCACGAGAAAACACTTTTAGAGAGAAAAAAAAAAGCAGGGAGAGGAGAGAAAAAAAATAAAATAAATCAAATAACCAGGCTGAGATGTCCTGGTAGGGCCCAGGCGTTCGGGAGGTGTTTTAAAAATGAGATTTTAGCGATGGAGCCATATGGTTGGGATCGCAGCGCTCATCTTTTGTTTGCTGCTTAYGCTGTCAGGCGTTAATGGGATTGTTTGGGGTCTTTAGGGCCTCCATGCATCATCCCTGCCCGTGCTTTGGGATAATCACCGTGGGTTCCCAAGGGCGTCACTCGGCCGGGATTTTGGATGGGCAGGAGTGGGGGAATGGCCTGGAAAATTATGGGATTTTGGCTCGGAATTGGCCCAGAAAATGTTCCAAGTTTTGGAATTTCTGGGGTTGGCACAAAGGGAGATCACCCAGAAAACCCAAAGGACATTGCGACACCCATCAGGTGCTGCCATTCTTTAATCTGATGGGATTTTGGATGGGCAGGAGCAGGGGAATGGCCTGGAAAATGTTCTGGAATTTCTGGAGCTGGCGACACTCTTGTTGTGCTGCCATTCTTTATTCTGATGGGATTTTGGATGGGCAGGGATGGGGGAATGGCCTGGAAAATGTTCCAAGTTTTGGAATTTCTGGGGTTGGCACAGGGAGATCACCCAGAAAACCCAAAAGGGCATTGTGACGCCCATCATGTGCCATTCTTTATTCTGATGGGATTTTGGATAGGCAGAGACATGGGAATGGCCTGGAAAATGATGGGATTTTGGCTTGGAATTGGCCTGGAAAATGTCCCAAGTTCTGGAATTTCTGCGGTTGGCATGGGGAGATAGCCCAGGAATGCCAGAGGGCACCGCTGTCGTGTCATGTGCTGCCTTTCACTACTCTGATGGGGTGTTTGAAGGCCAGGGATGTGGGAATGGCCTGGAAAATATTCCCTGTTCTGGAATTTCTGGAGCTGGCACAGGGAGATCACCCAGAAAACCCAAAGAGTGAGATTAAAGCCTTTTTCCCCCCAAAATCCTGACCTGGCTCTCCATCCTGTGGGATTTGAGATGGGATGGATGATCTTTGCTCCACACCCTGCATCCTTCTCAACCCCAAAATCAAATGATGTGGGCACCACTGGGTAGATAAAAACCTTTTTTCCCCAAAAAATCCCGAGCTGGCTACCTGAAAACATCTCCATCCTTTTGTGGGATTTGGGATTCGGGATGAGATGGAGGAAATTTGCTCCACACTCTGCATCCTTCCTAACCCCAAAATCAAATGATGTGGGCACCACCAGGTAGGATAAAAACCTTATTTCCCCCCAAAATCCCAACTCTGCTGCCCTAAAGGAACACCTCCATGTTTTTGTGGGATTTGGGATGGGATGGAGGAGCTTTGCTCCACACTGCATCCTTCCCAACCCCAAAATCCAAAATTGCAGTCAGCCGGAATGAGATCAAATTTTTTTTTCCCAAAATCCTGACCTGGCTGCCCTAAAGGAACACCTCCATCCTTTTGTGGGATGTGGGATTTGGGATCTGGGATTTTGGGATGGGATGGAGGAGCTTTGCTCCACACTCCGAATCCTTCCCAACCCCAAAATCCTGACCTGGCTGTCTGAAAACACCTCCATCCTTTTGTGGGATTTGGGATTTGGGATTTGGGATTTGGGAGCTCCGGGGCTCTGCTGAATCCACCCAGGAGGAGCAAACGCCCGCTCTTCCCGTTTTCTCGTTAATGGGTTCTGCTCCGAGGGGACCGGGGAAGCGTTCAAGCGTTCAGCGCCCGTAAATGGAGAAAAACGGGGAAGGAGCCGGAGGGTTTCAGGGAAAGCTTCCAAAAWGGGGAACTCTGCAGGAATAGAGATGCTCTGGTTTGCAGGAATTTGGTTTAAATCCTCGGGGTTTTGGTAAATCAGGCTTTGTCRTTTTCTGACCCCATTTGGAGGATGATCCCAAATCTGTGCATTCGCGGGATGCCCCACTGGGAAATTCCTCATTTATGAGACGGTTCTGTGTGATATTTTATGAAGATTGGTCCAAATATTTTATCCTCTTCTCAAATTGCCATGAATCTGTGAATCTGTGAATATTTGTGAGCTCCTCATTCACCCTAAACCCTCGGTTTCCAGTAAATCCTGGAAAATCGGGTTGGAAAATTGTGGTGGTTGTTTCCCCGGGAATTCCTGCTGGTTTAACAAATAATTCTGTGCTGATGTTAAGAYCACTCCAGTTTTGGGGTTTGAAAAGTGGATTTCAGTCCATCCTTAACTTTTCAAAATTCAAATAATTACAGAATTTTCAGAATTATGGGATCATTTGGGTTGAAAAGATGTCTGGATCCACTCCAAACCTGGATCCACCTTCGAGTCAGATCACGTTGTTCGCAGCCAATAAAGAGATTTAAACTGAAGGAAAATAAATTGGGAACAAACCTCAAATGGGTGGAAATTTTAAGGCATTTACGGAGATTTTTGAGATTTAATCCCATTCACTCTCACTGTTTGGGAGTATTTTGCCCCCATTTTTGAAGGCACCTAAACGCCTTCAAAACTTGACCATTTGGACCATTTTCAACTTGGCCATTTTGGAACCCAAAAATCCATTTTCTTTGGAAAACGGAACTCRGGCTCCCGGTCTACACTCAGACTTTAACTCCACACTGATGAGGCGATTTCCTCCAATTAAATTATCACAATTTCTCACATCAACACGGCCACAATCTCTGGATGGGGCCTCTAAATTATTTAATAAATAGATAAACTTTGAGCTGATGAATTTTCAGTGCCAAACAGTGGCTTCAAATCTCAAATGAAGCTTGGTGAAAGGTTAGGGGATGTGGGACTGGATTTAAGGTTTCCCAAAGTGGTCTTACACAATTTTCTCATGACAAAAATCCCTGCAGGAAACTCTGAGGAGGGGTGGCAGTAATTTCATTTATTCTGGTGTTGTGTCAACGATTTTTGCATGTGTGGGATTTAATGAAGAATTTGTGAAGATTTGGAATTTGTGAAGATTTGGAATTTGTGAAGATTTTACGGCTGGAGGGTTTGATTTGCCCTGGAAACCCAAACATTCGGGTCCCTTTGGATTTCCTGATTTGACACCCAGCTGAGCGTTCAAATTCCCTTTAATTTTGGCACCCACGGTCTGTACGACCCCAAATGGACCCGACCCGACCCTCGTTCC
>NW_026624571.1:29650-32470 GCF_030028575.1 Malurus melanocephalus
GTTTTGAGGCATCTTTGGCCAGAGGGTGCTGAACCGAAGGTTTTGGTGGTGGAGTTGGGGAAAAAAATCGGTTCTGGTCCTCCTTGGAGTGGTGAAAGTGAGAAATTCAGGGATGGGTTGGGAGAAAGGAGGAACTGAGGCAGCGGACAAAGCTTTTGGGATTTTTTTGTGGGGGTTGATTTGTTCGGGGGGATTTTTTGGGGTTGTTTTTTTGTTTTTTTAGGAGGGTGTTTTGGTTTGGTGGTTTGTTTTTTTGGTGGTTTTTTATTGTTTGTTTGGGTTTTTTTGTTTGTTGCTGTTGTTGGGGTTCTCTTTATAGTTTTTTTTTTTGTTTGGGTTGGGTTTTTCTTTTAATTTGGGGTGTTTTTTCACAGCCCAATTTTCAATTTTTATTTCCTCATCACCTCCCGTATCCCAGAAGAAAACAAACCCAAAAAGCCTGGATTAAAAACCCCACTCACRCAAACTTCCTCAAAGATTTCTCAAGCACAACAAAACCCGCTCAGACTCATCTGAGACGAGCAATAAAATTCTCTCAACTCTGGACAAACAATTTCATATTTTCAAGATTCAAGGCTGTGCTTCTCCCTGCACCTTCACAGTTAATTTAATTGTGAATKATTTCCTTTTCCAGGCCTCTCTTAAGCTTTTACTGCTGTTGCAGGATTTTAAAAGGAAAGTTTATAAAAAACCTCCAAACTTATTTAAAACTTCACCTGTCCTGGTAGATTTTGGGGTAATTTCCATCTGCTTCATTCCTGCTGTTGACTCAGCCCCTATTAATTTTCACAACCCTCTCTTCGGAAGGCAGAGGCCGATATTTAGTCCCTGGCCTGGTAAATTTTAATGACAATTWTGCATGCTTGACTAAATTCCTATTTTCCCCCGTCCCAGTCGTGCCTCTCCCTCACCTTGTTCTTTTTGGGCTGGATTTTTGTGTTTTGGGGCCGCTCCAAGGACATGCAGAGGTGTCCGGCGCTGGTTGGGTTTTTTTTTAGGGAGGATTTTTCCGAGGTGAGTTTGTCCCTAAATCTCTCTGAATTCCAGGAGGAGCCGAATCCCAAATCCCTCCTCACCTCCCACGTCAGAGCTGTGACTCAGGGAYTGAAGGAGCTGTAAAACAGGAGGAGAAAATGAGAATTACAGCTTCTCATGTTGGGAAGCTGCTGGAAATCCACAAAAAAAATCCCAAATAGTAAATAATGCCATAATGAATTTTCCGTTTTGTGGGGTTCCTACAGAATTTTGTGGAGGGTTGGATCCGAACCGTTGCATTCCCCTGCAAGCCCCATCCTTGAAATCACCCCTGGAAATGATCTGATTTAAATCCTGGAGCGTTTGGGGTGAATTTATAGAGATCCCTTTKGGTTTTCTCCCTGGTAAATCCTATAAAACTTCCCCTGAAGAGAACRTGAATGTGTGCAAACCTTGGTGGGAGGGGGAAAATAAAAACAGAACCCAATTTGAAGCAAAAATCAACATTTTTAACTCTCCTAAGGTGAAGGAAGCAGCTGAAGGKTCCAGGGGAAAAAGGGTTCTCGCTTTTTCTGAGTTGCTTTTGCAGAGCTGAAGACGAATTTGGGGTTTATCCCCCATTTCTGAGTGGCCCCAATAAATCTCGTGCCTTTGCGGGGGCACAGAGTGAGGCTGGGGTGGGTGGGAACCCCTAATTGGGGTGGGTGGGTACCTCTAATTGGGGCGGTTGGGAACCCCTGATTGGGGCGGTTGGGATCCCGTAATTGGGGTGATTTGGATCCGCTAATTGGGATGATTTGAAACTTCAAATTGGGGTGTTTGGGAAGCCCTAATTGGGGTGGTTTGGAACTTCTACTTGGAGTGGTTGGGAAGCCCTAATTGGGKTGGTTTGGAATTTCTAATTGGGGTGATTGGGAACCCCTAACTGGGATGGTTGGGAACCCCTAATTGGGTAATTGGGAATTCCTAACTGGGGTGATTTGGAACCCCTAATTGGGGTAATTAGGACCCCCTAATTGGGGTGGTGATCACGCCAGGCACGGAGGCACTGTGACATCTGACCCCGACCCCATCCCACACCCCCCACCCTACACTCTAGGAGTTCATCCCAGGCTGATCCCCTTCTCCAATTCCAGAGAAATCTGAATTTCCCAGATTTTCCATTCTGGGGCCACCACCCCATCCCCTGCACGGAACAACCTTCCCCATAAAATCCGGGCAGATTCCATGGGRTGAACGGGATCGGATGGAATTCCACCCTCGCTCACTGCTCAGCCTTTTCCTGCGCTTTCCTCCCCTCCCTTCTCCCCCATTCACCCCCTTCCCTTTTCCAGCAGAAATTTTAAACTCCAAACCTCCTTTCACCTCAAAATAATCCCAGAAACCGACAGAAAACGCTGAAAAAGGAGGTTTGATGTTTTCTTTCTTCCATCGTGATGTCGATAACGACGGCAACGATAATGATGACGATGACGAAATACATTTTTTATTTTWAATTTTAATTTTTATYACRATCATTATTTGGAGGAAGGCGGTGAAAAAGGCAGAACAGGTCGTCGCTGCAGGATTGCAAGCGGCCCAGCCCGCAGCCCACAAAGCAGAGCGTGTAATTACACACTCACTCGAGGTAACGGCGGCGCCGATAATTATTCTTTACACAGGAGAATCTCGCCGCTATCCCGCAGTCGGAGAGGGGGAACTCCAATATCTTTAATTCCATCCTCGGAGACCCTCATAAGCAGAGGAGAAGTGTGAGGAGGCACACAGGGTCCAGAGCAATATCTTCATCGTGCTGGGATGTCAGGGGCTTTGCTACAGCACAAATCAATAGATCCGAGTACATTT
>NW_026624571.1:34090-38242 GCF_030028575.1 Malurus melanocephalus
GGTTGGGATCCCCTACTTGGGGCGGTTGGGATCCCCTAATTGGGGTGGTTGGGATCCCCTAATTGGGGTGGTTTGGAACCCCTAATTGGGGTGGTTGGGAACCCCTAATTGGGGTGGTTGGGATCCCCTAATTGGGGTGGTTGGGATCCCCTAATTGGGGTGGTTGGGAACCCCTAATTGGGGCGGTTGGGATCCCCTAATTGGGGCGGTTGGGATCCCCTAATTGGGGTGGTTGGGATCCCCTAATTGGGGCGGTTGGGATCCCCTAATTGGGGTGGTTGGGAACCCCATATTGGGGCGGTTGGGATCCCCTAATTGGGGTGGTTGGGATCCTTTAATTGGGGTGGTTGGGAACCCCTAATTGGGGCGGTTGGGATCCCCTAATTGGGGTGGCTAGAATCCCCTAATTGGGGCGGTTGGGATCCCCTAATTGGGGTGGTTGGAATCCCCTAATTGGGGTGGTTTGGATCCCCTAATTGGGGTGGTTGGGTACCCCATATTGGGGTGGTTGGGATCCCCTAATTGGGGCGGTTGGGAACCCCATATTGGGTATGAGGTGCCCATGAGGATGGGGGTCTGGAGGAGCAGGGAACACCACGGCGGGGTTAGCAGCACACAGGTGATGATAATGGATTCATAATTAATAAATATTTATTAATAATACCTAATTTGCCCTGTAATTTCACCCATAACTTCCAAAAAAACACACACCAGAAGTTTCAGGTCTCCCTGAGCTGGCAGAGGGCAAATTATTCTTGSAGAAGTGAAGTCTCGTGGGGTGATACGGGATCGGGATTTCGTGGTTCTTTCCCATTGGTTTAAAACACAGCCCCGATTTCTGGAGGCTTTGGGATTGGCGTGGTTTGGTTCCGTGGCTGAGCTGATCCTTTTCTCCAGGAATTCCCCCAAAATCTGGCCCCAAAATTGAGATTTCAAGTGTTTTCAGCCATCACTGGTGGTGGCTGAGCTGAGCTGATCCTTTTCTCCAGGAAATCCCCCAAAATCTGGCCCCAGAATTGAGGTTTTGAGTGCCTGAAGCCTGGTGGTGGCTGAGCTGATCCTTTTCTTCAGAACTTCTCCCAAAATCTGGCCCCAAAATTGAGATTTTAAGTCTTTTCAGCCATCACTGGTGATGACTGAGCTGAGCGGATCCTTTCCCCCAAAACTTCTCCCAAAATCTGGCACTAAAATTGAGGTTTTGGGTCTTTTCAGCCATCACCAGTGGTGGCTGAGCTGAGCTGATCTTTTTCCTCAAAACTTCTCCCAAAATCTGGTCCCAAAATTGAGGTTTTGGGTGTTTTCAGCCATCACCAGTGGCTGAGCTGAGCTCTTTCTTGGCTCCTGCAGCTGGGTCAGACCTGGCTCCCGATTCCCAAACCATCCCCCTAATTATTATTAATATCATTATTATTATTATTATTATTATTATTATTATTTCACACTCCACAACCTCTCAACAACCAAAATGCTCCAGGGCTCCCAACTCCTCGGTTCTGTTGTAGCCCAGAGGAAACTCTGCCGCCGCTTCCAACTTCTCAACCCCCCAAATATGAATTTAGATTGGAAATTCCGGCAGCTCCCGCCCGGCCCCGATAGAATATTGTAAAACACCTCGAGAGGGGGGCGATTTCTCCCCCCACCCCAAACCTTTCCCTTTCTTTTGTGTAAATCTGTTTTCACCGCAGGAGCACATGCTGTCTCTTCTGGCTACAACGCTGCTTACTAATTCATCGATTCATCTTTAATGAGGCCCCCTGCCAATGTTTAAATAGCATTCGGAACAAAGAGAAAAAGGCAACATTTCCAAAAGCAGCTGCTTCTCCCCGATCTTGACATCTCAGGCCTCGCGGAATTTTTAAGGCGATTTTTTTTTTTNGATCTTTTTCCTCAAAACTTCTCCCAAAATCTGGTCCCAAAATTGAGGTTTTGGGTGTTTTCAGCCATCACCAGTGGCTGAGCTGAGCTCTTTCTTGGCTCCTGCAGCTGGGTCAGACCTGGCTCCCGATTCCCAAACCATCCCCCTAATTATTATTAATATCATTATTATTATTATTATTATTATTATTATTATTTCACACTCCACAACCTCTCAACAACCAAAATGCTCCAGGGCTCCCAACTCCTCGGTTCTGTTGTAGCCCAGAGGAAACTCTGCCGCCGCTTCCAACTTCTCAACCCCCCAAATATGAATTTAGATTGGAAATTCCGGCAGCTCCCGCCCGGCCCCGATAGAATATTGTAAAACACCTCGAGAGGGGGGCGATTTCTCCCCCCACCCCAAACCTTTCCCTTTCTTTTGTGTAAATCTGTTTTCACCGCAGGAGCACATGCTGTCTCTTCTGGCTACAACGCTGCTTACTAATTCATCGATTCATCTTTAATGAGGCCCCCTGCCAATGTTTAAATAGCATTCGGAACAAAGAGAAAAAGGCAACATTTCCAAAAGCAGCTGCTTCTCCCCGATCTTGACATCTCAGGCCTCGCGGAATTTTTAAGGCGATTTTTTTTTTTTCTTTTTTGCCCAAAAGTTGGTAATTTATAATTTAGGCGCAGCATTGTAATTAATTGTTCGCGAGATGGAGGGGAAATAGGGAGGGATAGGGATGGATTTTTTTRAAAAAAGAAAGCAAAAAAAAGGAGGGAAGTTTTCCCCAGGCAGCTTTGAGATGTGAAACCARCATCGTGATTTCCATGGGTTGTGCGAGCATCGCGGATGGAGCAGCGGGAGAATTCTCCCTGGCTGCCAAAATGGTTTGTGGTACTGGGCGAGTTGGTCCAAGGACTGAAATGTCCAAAAAACCTGGGGATGTGGCACTGGAGGGYGTGGTTTGGTGTGAAAGGGGCGGTGCTGGGGTGAAAGTTGGATTTGATGGTCCTGGAGGCTTTTCCCGACCCTAATAATTCCCTGATCCCAATGGTTCAACCCTTGTCAGGGTGGAGTTGGTTCCACAAACTCCTCCCGCGGAGTTTGGGTCACTCCTTGTCCTGGTTTCTCATTTCTCCAGGGAGGGGAGGATGATCCGAGGTGGGAAAAGCCGAGGGAATTGGGATTGTCCGGCCTGGAGAGGAGGAGCTTTGGGGTGGCCAAATTGTAGAGATGAAGGAAAAATGGAGGGAGAATTTTTACAAGGAGGAATGGCTTCCCACTGCCAGAGGGCAGGGATGGATTGGGATTTTGGGAAGGAATTCCTGTCTGGGAGGGTGGGAGGAGCTGGGATGGAATTCCCAGAGAAGCTGTGGATCCCTGGGAGTGTCCCAGGCCGGGCTGGAGCACCCTGGGACAGTTTGAGGTGTCCCTGGGGTGGCCCTGGGTGGGATTTAAGACCCCTTCCCAAACCCAAAAATTCCATGATTCTGTGATTCCTTGAAAATTCTCTTTTATTTCTGAACAAAACCATCTGAAAATGGTTTCAGACCAGGACCCTGCTGCCCTGAGCGCCTCRATCACACCGAGCTCTGAAATCCTGCCAGGTCCATGTGCCTGGCTCTCGGGTGAACTCGGAACTCCTGGACGCCTCCCAAAACTGGAGCATTTCTCACCTTCGGGATCTGCCCGTCCTTGGTGCCTCCTCCGGACCCTCTCCAGCAGCTCCACGCCCTTCCAGCCCAACCCCAGCATTTCCCCAGGCCGTGGTGATTCCTGATCAATCGGGCTGATATTAAACAGAGCCCAGACAAAGTTAAGAGAATGAGAACAGACAACTTTAATCCAGGCCTAACAGCCCCCCTGGTACATCAGGGCAGACAAAGCCTCCTCCTGAGGCTGCACCCAAAATGGACCCCGAGTCACGAGATCTTCACCTTTTATCAGTTCTGCCTCATTAACATATTGGGTGTTAATTCTCCAATGATCTTTTCAGGTGATGATGTCACCCACCCCAAACTCGCTCTCCCAATTCTCTGTTGTTTCCATAYTTTGGGGCTCTGAGSTRTCCTTGGATTCAGCTCAGAGAGGAATTGTTTTGTCTAAAGATGGGGAACGRKRGTTTTTAGTGCTGTGCTAGAGAAATACAAGAATACAGACGCATGAAAATATAAAAACTAMAAATCCTAAGGCATCAGTGGGAGGGGACATTTCCTGATGGGGGATTTGGGGGTGAACTGCAGGGCTGGACCTGGATCTGCTGTGGGATCAATCCCTGGGATGGCCCC
>NW_026624571.1:39053-41523 GCF_030028575.1 Malurus melanocephalus
GAATGATGGCAAAACGGGGGCAAAATGGGAGGAAAGCGAGGGGGAAATGGGGGGAAATGGGGAAAAAAYGGGGGAAAAACAGGGGAAAATGGRGGRAAAATGGCTTCTGAGGAGGGGACAGAGAAATGGGAGAGGGTGCGGGGACATTGGGTTCCGGTGAGCTCTGGGGAGTGGGGTGGCTCCATCAACGATTTCCTGCGTTCCTTTGGGCAGCTCCTCCCAGAAGGTGCCTTCCAGTTCCTRTGGGAATCAAGGGTTGGTGCTGCTGGGCTCGAAATCAGAGCCTTGAACATCCCGGGGTGGGGTCAGGACGACAGCAGGGGGTTTGCACTGGGTGTGGCCATAAAACACCAGCGTTGGGCACAAAACACAAGATCTGGGCACAAAACACCAGATCTGGCCACAAAACACAGGGTTCGGCCACAAAACATAGGGTTTGGCCACAAAACACAGGGTTTGGCCACAAAACACAGGGTTTGGCCATAAAACACAGGGTTTGGCCACAAAACATAAGATCTGGGTACAAAACAGAAGGTTTGGCCAAAAATCACCAAATCTGGCCAAAAAAACACCAGATATGGCCACAAAACATCAGGTCTGGCCACAGAACACAAGGGCTGGCCACAAAACAGAGGATTTGGCCACAAAACATAAACTCTGGCCGCAAAACACAGGGTTTGGCCACGAAACACAAGATCTGGACACAAAAGACCAAGTTTAGCCACAAAACATAAGATCTGGGCACAAAACAGAAGGTTTGACCAAAAACCACCAAATCTGGCCAAAACCCACCAGATATGGCCACAAAAAACCCAGGTCTGGCCACAAGAACACAAGGGCTGGCCACAAAACATAATATCTGGGCACAAAACACCAGCCATGACCACAAAACAGAGGATTTGGCCACAAAGCATACAGTCTGACCACAAAACACCCGGGCTGGCCACAAAACACGAAGTTTGGCCACAAAACACCAGAGCTGGGAAAAGGCACGTGAACGTTGATGCGGGGCCAGGGAGTTCTCAAATTGTTTTCACATTTCTGTGTCAAGCAATTACCGATGATTTTTTTTAAAAATTTTTTTCCCTCTGCCTCGTAACCCGCCAAGTGGAGCAGACGTGCAGGAAGTTTTATTTTTTATTTCGCTCSGGTAGACTCGTAAAGGGGGCAGCCCCGGCGTACGGAGCAACAGAAGTCGCGTGAAACTGGAATTTATTCTTTATTTATGGCATTTCTGGAAGGCAGACACCTTCGGGTTTGGGGAAGGGTGAAAGCCCAACGTGTTCCGGGTTTTCACAATGGTATTTTTCTTTCACAATCTGGGCCCACGACCATTTCCGACAAATTCCTGGTGACTGGAGCGTCGCCGAAACTGAGGGAAAACCAAAAATTCCCCAACAATTTTAATGTTAGAAAGTCAAGGAATTATTTTATTTCCTGGCCACAGAAATCATGTCACCCCCACACAGCCCGGCTGTGCAGAGAAAATCATTCAGTGACACGTGGATTTCACAAGATTTGCCCCAAACTTTCTCCAGCCCAAGCCCAGAGAGCTCCATGGGTTCAATGTCCATGGGTCCAACGGGGCGCAGTTCTCAGCATTTGGGTTCCTGCTGGATCCCGATTTCTTCGCCTCCGATACTGATCAGGTCCTGCTCCTCATCTCTCTGTGCCCAGAGCAGGAGTGTCCGAGCAGCCGGGGGGAGGATTGGAGCTGATGGTCACTGCTGGTCACTGATGGTCACTGCTGGTCACTGATGGCCACTGATGGTCATTGATGGTCACTGATGGACACTGATGGACACTGATGGTCACTGAAGGTCATTGATGTTCCATTGATGGTTGTTGATGGCCACTGCTGGTCATTGGTGGCCACTGATGGCCACTGCTGGTCACTGGTGGTCACTGATGGCCACTGATGGCCACTGCTGGTCACTGGTGGTCACTGATGGCCACTGAGGGCCACTGATGGTCACTGATGGTCACTGGTGGCCGTTGATGGTCACTGGTAGTCATTGAGGGCCACTGATGGTCACCAATGGTCACTGTTGGTCACTGAAGAGAGAAAAGGGAAAAGGGAAAAGGGAAAAGGGAAAGGGAAAAGGGAAATGGGGAAAGGGAAAAGGGAAAGGGAAAAGGGAAATGGGGAAAGGGAAAAGGGAAAGGGAAAAGGGAAATGGGAAAAGGGGAAGTGAAGGGAAAAGGGAAGAGGGAAAGGAAAAAGGGGAAGGAGAGGGAAGAACTGAACCAAAGGTTGAGGGGGTTTGAGGGAGAGGGGAAAAGCCGATGCTGGGCAGGGAGGGGATGAGGAGATTGTGCATGGTCGGAGTGGACTGAAATGAGGGGGTGTCAGGGGTGGGGTTCGGGGTCTCACGGGGGAAGAACCCCCAGGAGCGGCTGTGCCCGAGGATTTCCAGCAGCTTTGGGGGATCCCAGCCCAGGGAAGAACCCCCAGGAGCGGCTGTGCCCG
>NW_026624571.1:42541-44476 GCF_030028575.1 Malurus melanocephalus
GGCGAAATCGATTCGCCCCCAGTGCTGCGGGGTTAAAATTAATTCAGCTAATGAGTTAAATAACTGCCAGGGGAGAGGGAAATTAAGAGTCATGGGCGGAGGGGGAAAGAGGCGCTTCCAGCTGAGCTGGGGAGGGAGCGGGGATGAGTTCAGGGGGAAAGGAGATGCAGAGGAGATGCAGAGGAGAAAGCTCTGATGGCCCCGGGGTTGAATTATGGGATGGGAGGAGGAAGGGGCTGTTCCTGCAGGAGCGGGGCCGGGGAAAGCGGATTTGACCCAGCACAGGGGAGGGTGAAGGGATCTGAATTCTGCCCGGGCACGAAGAAAAAAGTGCAAACAAAAAGGTTTTATTGTTCATGAAGTGATGGAAATTATCATGGAGAGGGTTTATACTGCAGGAAGGGAAAGGGAAAAAAGGGGAAAAGGGGGAAAGGGAAAAAGGAGAAAAAAGGAAAAAGGAAAAAGGAAAAAGGGGAAAGGGAAAGGGAAAGGGAAAGGGAAAGGGAAAGGGAAAGGGAAAGGGAAAGGGAAAGGGGGAAAGGGGAAAAGGGAAAGGGGGAAAGGGGCAAAGGGGCAAAGGGGAAAAGCGGAATTGGAAAAAGAGAAAAGAGAAAGAAAAGGGGAAAAGGGAGAAAGAAAGGGAAAAGGGAAAAGGGAAAACATAAGGGAAAGGGAAAGGGAAAGGGAAAGGGAAAGGGAAAGGGACATCAGACTCTGACTTGCTCCTTTGACTCCAAGGGTGATTTCAGAGACTCATGGAACCATTGAGAACAGAAAGGACCTTCAATGCCATCAATCTGTGCCCAGCCCAGAGCGCTGAGCGTCACATCCCGTCATTCCTGGGACACGGAAAGGCTGGGCACCCCAAACCTCCCTTTTGCAGTGTTTAACAACACTTTCTGGGTGGAAATCCTACTGGAATTCGGGCCAGACAGAGCTGGAGCTGCTGGATAACAACCCCCACATCCCCTCCACATCCGTCCTTAGCAAACTTCTCCTCTGGACCCGAGTCTGTCCCCGCTCCAGATGACACAAACCACCTGCCCAGACGTTTTCCAAGTGTTTCCATTCTTTCCCAGTTTTATCAGAACCTCTCACTCCACACCAGGCAGGGTTTGAGTGAGGCTGGACSTTGAAAAAAGCCCCACGGAGCTTTGAAGAGCCCTCAGCCCCCAGCACGGCCGGGCTGGTGACGTTCCCTGCGCTTTAAGGAGCCTCCGAGGCTCACAAACACAAGTTTTACATTTAATAGTTTGGAAATTACCAGTCCCGACTCATTTCACTCCTTTTCCCCCTCACTGCYCCATGACGGTGCATTTATAGCGCAGGAAGGTGCCTTGGAAGCTTGAGAATAATAAATGCAGGCCTGGATTTGCTCAGCAGGGCTYGTTCAGGGCTTTACGAGAGATTTTCAGACAAACCCATCTGCCAAAAATTGCTTTGAAAGAAAAAATACCTCAACAAAACCCCCAAACCCACAAAATGCCAAATCCGCAAAACCTCAAACCCACAAAACCCAAAACCCACAAAACTCCAAACCCACAAAATCCTCAACCCACAAAATTCCAAACCCAATAAAAACCCCAAATCTGCAAAACCCCAAACCCACAAAAGCCACAAAACTCCAAACCCAACAAAAAGCCCAAACCCACAAAACCCCAAACCCAACACAAACTCCAAACCCACAAAACCCTCAAAGCCCCAAATGCCTTATTTGAGGAATGAAAATCAAGCATGTCCCGGATTTCTCTCAGCTCTGGCTGCTGCGATCGGGAGTTTGCTCACCTTGAGTGGGGTTTGCTGCTCTGTCCCAGTTTTGGGGAGCTCTTTAGGGCAGAAGGGATGGGGAGAAGGGAGCTGGGAGTTTTCTGGGTTGAAACTGGGGATGGGTTCAGGGCAAAACATGAGGAGGATCCTCGAGAGATGAATTCCCCC
>NW_026624571.1:46615-47553 GCF_030028575.1 Malurus melanocephalus
AAAATGGGAGAGCAGGAGCTGGGAACTGTCTGTGGAGTCTGGAGTTAAACACTGGAGAATTCCAGGATTGCAGAGACATGGAAATAGAGAAACTGAAATCTTAAGGCATCGTTTGGAAAAAGTTTGGGAAAGGTTTGGGGCTGGTGAGTGACCGAGCGCTGCTGTCGCCGTAAACCCAGCCCTGTTCTCTCATTACACTAACACAGGGTGGGATCACAGTGGATGAAAGTGAAACGAGAGATAAGCCCTCGATGACAACGCATAAATCCATAATTAAGTGCATTTCCTCCCCATATGGAGGGGATTAACTCCCCCGCCTCGGCTGGAGCTGCTGGATTTGGTGCAGCTTTGGTGTCCCTCTCTCTCTGACGGCTTCCAGGGTCCCCTGAATTCCCYGAAAGGGAATTCCGCTGGCTGCTGATCAATCTGGGAGCGAGGACGTGCAGCGGGAAGGCGAAGCCATCACCTCCCAAAAACACAAGTTTAGGGGCCTCAAGGACCACCCTGATTTGTCTTTTTTTGACCCCAAGCGGTCCCTGTGGGATGGCAGTGCCCACCTTCGCAGGGTTTTGCTGAGTCACAAACACAGAGGGGCGGAGTGACACGCCCGATAAACTCCGAGGAGTCAGAGAAACCTCCCCAGCTCGGGTTTCAAAACTCGGGGAATATTTTATCGCCCCTGCGAGCCAAACTCTGAAAAATCGATGGCACTGGAGAGTCGCCTGTATCGATCCGAAGGGCTGAGCTGCACTGAAATATTCATGGTCCCCTGTGTTTGTCCTGGTGTGGTTTGGGGACCGAGGAATGGGCAGATTCCAGGGGGGAATACTCTCATTTCTCACTTTAAAATGGAGTCAGGTGCAAAGCACACTTTGAATTTGTTTGGCTCACAACCGGGTTCCTGCCGGCCAGAGAGAAACACTATTATTATTATTATT
>NW_026624572.1:0-1700 GCF_030028575.1 Malurus melanocephalus
TGGATGGATGGATGGATGGATGGACAGGGATGGATGGATGGACAGGGATGGATGGATGGATGGATGGATGGATGGATGGATGGATGGATGGATGGAGAGGGATGGATGGATGGATGGAGGGATGGATGGATGGATGGATGGATGGATGGATGGATGGATGGATGGACAGGGATGGATGGATGGATGGATGGATGGATGGATGGATGGATGGATGGATGGATGGATGTGGATGGATGGGGCAGGATGGAGCCCAGCAGAGCTCCGGGTCCTGCACTGCTGCATTCCAGTTCTGTACCTTCTGGAAACTCCAAAAAGGCCGTGGATTTTGGGTGGTGCAGTTGTTTCCCCACGGAGCAGTAACCCCTGGCAGTCACTGTKTTCCCCCCTGTGTTTAGCAGAGC
Organism: Malurus melanocephalus; assembly: GCF_030028575.1. Classification (NCBI taxonomy): domain Eukaryota; kingdom Metazoa; phylum Chordata; class Aves; order Passeriformes; family Maluridae; genus Malurus; species Malurus melanocephalus. Next base: position 402 of record NW_026624572.1, read on the forward strand.
CCTCAGAGCTCCTGCTGTGTGTTCCCCAGCAGCTYTTCAGACCTTCMTCCTCCTTCCACCGAAATCTGGGTYTGCTAAAGCTCAGCTGCCAGCCCTGCTGGTGTCCTGCCTCCAGAATCCATCCAGCACCTCTGCATGGGCTTAAATATTTTACAGCTGGAGGGTGCAGGGCAGGTTCGTGCTCCGTGGGGAGGCTGAGGAATGCTGCAGTATCCATATTTCATGAGGGACAGGTCTGATGAGGACGGTGGTGATGAGGGAATGAGCCATGGGCTGATCCAGCTCTGCAGAGCCCAGGCTGGGATGGGAGTGCCAAGGGCTGGGGAATCTTCCATTGCCATTTGTGGTGTGTTTGGGGTTGTGGATGATGTTCAAATGCACCTAAGGGATGCTTCCCTCAACGGGCTGTGCCAACACAAACTCTCTCTTGCTAAAATGGATTTATTGGGGTCATGTTTAAGGACAGGAGCTATTGAACTGGAGTCCCATGAGGCTGCACACACATCCCATAAAGGGGGAGAAATCCTGCCTCAGAGGGATTTCTAATTAAATCACTTCCTTTGGTTTTAAAAGATTAAACTGACGGAGGTTAAATTTAGTTTAGATAAACACGGACATTGTTCCCTGTAGGGTGGGCAGCCCTGGCACAGGGTGCCCAGAGAAGCTGTGGCTGCCCCTGGATCCCTTTGAGTGCCCAAGGCCAGGCTGGACATTGGGGCTGGAGCAGCCTGGGACAGTGGGAGGTGTCCCTGCCATGGCAGGGGTGGCACTGGGTGGCATTTGGGGTCCCTTTTCACCCAGTCCAGTCTGGGATTCTGTGACTCTCTGATCCATCTCTGTCATAGATCTTTTAATTTAATATTGGAGAAGCTTCTTGAACTTCCACATCCTGAATTTTATTACAGATTTCAACAATGTTTYCTTAATTTCTTCCTCTTSAAGMTTTCTGCTTCCTCAMARGGTCCCCTGTGGACTTGTGCTYCATCAGATGTTGGTAGCAGTATCTCATGAAACTGGGAGCACTGGAGCTGGCTCACAATAGTAGTGATGAGTTCTTCCTGGAAACAGTGTGTGTCTGCTGCCTGGGTTTTATTTCTGATTACTAAAGGCTTCTACATCCTATGAGAGCTCCTTAATTGTATTTAGGCTGGGCTTGCTCAGCAAACATGGGCACTGCAGAGGCAGAACATGCAGAATGTGCACAAACCATGGATGTTTTCCCAGGCTGAGGGTGAACCCAGGCTGACAGCCCTGAAACATCCCATTGTGCTGAGCAAAACCTACCAGCTTTCAGTTTGG
>NW_026624572.1:2119-3318 GCF_030028575.1 Malurus melanocephalus
GCTCCTCTCTCCATCAAATATCTCTGCATTTCCCCCATTTTGCTTTGCCTCATCTCTGACTACAATCCCATTTTCATCTTCCCCATATTCCCAGTTCACCCAGGCTGATCCTCTGCTTTGAAAGCTTTTCCCACTGATCCTCCCATCGTTCCCATGGTCCTGCCCCTCTCCCAGATTGTTCCTGGCGGGCTCATCCCATCTTTGGGAGTGTTTGGAGCTCTCAGTGGTGCTGCCACATCCCTTGCAGACTCTGCTGTCCTTCCCTGTCCCTGTCCCTGTCCCCTGTCCCTGTCCCTGTCCCCTGTCCCTGTCCCTGTCCAGGGCTCACAGGGGTGCCCTCCTCTCTCTGTGCGTCCACGTGGCTTTGGAGCCAAAGCTGGAACTCTCCTTCCTGCCAGATGAAATTTAGGGCATTTTGTGGCAGCAAACTTGTGGTTTGTGTGGTCACAATTCAACGTTTCTACATCAATTACTGGAGYGCTTCCTCCAGGTTACATTGCAGAAAGACAGCGGGCAGGGAAATGCTATTAATTATGGCAATGTGTGGAAATGCATTGACAGAAAGTGGATCATGTCATACTGCCCCAACACTTGTCCTGTTACAAGACTCAGAAAATAATTTTTTAGGCCTTTAGTGTTGAAGAGAGCCATTCTTGGAGTTTGGTGTCCCTGTTGATATWAGTGAAGCTGGAAAACATGAAGGGTAGAAGAATCAAACCTTAGGATGTGATTTTTAATTGGCTTTTTTCCCCACATTTGAGCTATTATAGACCTGCTTTGCTACTGCATCCTACCACATTGTTCTCCTGCCTTTGGAGATTGATGTTGARCCCTCACCAGGAGTCCACTGCGTATCTGAAGTGTTGCTTTAAAGTATCTTGCAAATAAATGCTGAATAAACAGCAGAAATAATGAAAACATTCATAATTTTAAAATAGTAAGGACAAAGCCTTCATTTTCTTTGCGTCTCTCATCCTTCTGTATAATGAATCTTTTCAGAGAAATGTACTCTTTATTCTGTTCCACTGGCAAGAGGAAGCTGTGTATCCAGCCCGCTTTATCCCACAGTACATCTTGTAATTACACTGAGATCTTAATTACAGGGATGTCAGAGCAGCACCTGGCACTCTGTTGTGCAGTGGGCAGGTCTGGCACTGGGAGGTTTGGGGAGGTCCTGTGGGCATTTGGAACCCTGCCAT
>NW_026624572.1:5018-5728 GCF_030028575.1 Malurus melanocephalus
CCCCCAAGATCGAGGAGTGCAACCTTGGACTGATCCCCACAAAGCCAACCAAACCAACTGAACGTGGACCAGTTGTCGTGAGGGAGTGAACTGGGAGCGTGGGGGGACACAGAGCACGAGCTGGCCCAGATTCTGTTTTCAATTTCATTTGGCAAAGTTTTCGGAGCTCTCCTGSAGAAAATGTCCCACAAAAGCGACAATAACAATATTTTGGATATAAGCCTAGCACAAAAGGCTAATAGGAACTCCATGGGCATGCGTGGGCTCTTGATTCATCCTCAGAGATGACAGATGTGCATTTATTTCAGATCTGAGAGTGGGACTCGTAATATTTATAGTGAATTCTTTGTTCCCACTCTTCCTGAGAGATTTTGGTCTCTGTGGCCAGTCAAACATGGGGTCAGTGCTCACTGCTGACCATCTCATGCTGCAAAGCCCCAAGCCCATGCCAAGCAATCCTTTTTATCAAATACCTGGAGAGGAACACTGAGGGTGCCCTGCACATTCAGGGTCTGGTGGTGGAACTGTCCAGGGCTGGCAGCTGCATATGAGCAGGTGAGCTCAGCCCATCAGAGTTCCTCCTGACCTCGTCTTTTTAATTTAAAACTGATATTAAATTCAATCACAGCAGTACTTTGGTATAAAAATAATTTTATTTGTGGCAGCAGCTGATCAAGGCTGCCGAGGTATTACAGCTGCACCATCATTTC
>NW_026624572.1:8137-9743 GCF_030028575.1 Malurus melanocephalus
CTGGCCAGGTTCTCCCATTGTACTCTGATCAAAAGCTGGTGCCATGAGGGTGAGAAAATCCAAATGTGGCTCTGGAGGTGACCCTCAGTGTCCTTTGTGTTCTCCCTGTGTGCTGCAGCCTGACAGGGTCGTGTCCCACTGAGCTGTGACCTCAGGACCAGCCTGACCTGCTGTGCTTGGATGGCTGSAGGGTGGAAACTTCACAAAAGCAGGAATTTCTCAGAAAAAAAACAATTCTTATGCCAGGGCGAGACCCTTTTAGCTTTGATGAGATCTGCTCCTCGTGCTGCTCACTCTGCTCTTCCCGTTGTAGGAAGGTTAAGTCTGGCACGTAGCAGTCTATCAAACATCAGAACTGTCAYAGACTTTCAACAAAACGTTCAAATGATTCATCTGCCTTTTTTTTCTGGATAATTATGTCAATATGCCGAATTTCCTCTGACACTGAGAAAAGCTTTTTGCGTTTACCAAGTCATTTACCACTCACTTTAATTACAGCAAACAAAGAACTCCCTACCTGGCAAGTGGAAATTTGGGAGTGATGGAGTTGCTTTGCTGGGTTCCACCCCTCTCTGCCCATTTAGGGGATATTCAGCAGGCAGTGTCTGTGTCTGTGTCCCCTTGGTGTGTGTGTGACATGTGAAGCTGTGACACTGATCTGATGGTGACAGGACATGGGGCAGTGCCCATGTCAAGCATTTCCTTCCATGGTCACTCTGTGCACTCTCAGGATGGGCTGTGAGTCCTCACTGTGGCATCTGGAGGAAAGGAARGAGAAAAGAACWCARAAATCCCTTTTGAARAGCCTCAGAGCCCCTGAGCTGTGGCTCKGGCAGATCTGCAATAAATTACCAATTTCTATTTTCTGGAGATGACTTTAATCAGCTTTAAGGTACCATTGATCAAATGAAGGTCAGATTCAATTCTGTGTTTACTCCAATTAGCCGGTGTGTAATGTTTTCCACACAWATTAGAGGTGGTATTATTTGATTTTCAGTAATTTAATAGCAGCACAGTGTTCCTCCTGCAGCCCAGGCTCCTTTCCCAGCAGGTTTGGCTGCTTTGATGCCATTCCCAAGAGCTGCAGCCAGGAAAGGGTTTCTGCAATGGGGTGCAGTTTGTGGCCCTGTTTGAATGGGAAATGTGCTCTGGGGTTCATTGTGCTTTCACAAGGACAGGATGGGACCCAGAAATCTCCAAAGGCATCGGTGCCATGCAGGATCCAGAGCTCTCCCTGATAAAACCTGGCCTTTCCTGGTTTTATTTGAGCTGTGGGGGTGTTTGCTCCTGCAGTGCCCTCTCACCTGGGTTTTCCTCGTGATTCCCTGATAAAACCTGGCCTTTCCTGGCTTTATTTGAGCTGTGGGGATGTTTGCTCCTGCAGTGCCTCTCTCACCTGAGTTTTCCTCATGATTCTCTGATAAACCTGGCCTTTCCTGGCTTTATTTGAGCTGTGGGGGTGTTTGCTCCTGCAGTGCCCCTCTCACCTGAGTTTTCCTCTTTGTTCTCTCCCTGATAAAGCCTGGCTTTTCCTGGCTTCAGTCCCTTTCCATTTGATCTGTAGGGATGTTTGCTCCTGCAGTGCCCTCTCACCTGAGTTTTCCTC
>NW_026624572.1:12041-13965 GCF_030028575.1 Malurus melanocephalus
TTTTGGCAGTGATAAAATCGAGGCTGTGTTGGACATTGAGGTCATCTGTAGGTCCTTGGAAGGTTGTGAATTTGGGATGTTGTGTTAATGCTCACGGCTGGACAATCCAATTACAAACCACTTAATGTCATAAATGATAAGGAGCAATGTCCTCTGTTCCTATGAAATTRTGAATACATCAGCATGATACAGCAAATAGGGTTTATTAAGGAAAATAGTGCCTGGGTTTGTGCAGAGAGTACCCTGCTGTTCCTGTGGGCAGCCCCTCAGTCAGTGCTGTCTGTGGATGGAGCTTTCTCCCCTTCCTCACAGGGTGTATTTCTTCCTGTGAGTGTAAAGTTCATGAATTCCTGTTGAAGTGTCCATGCACTGCTTAGAAAGGGATGTGACTCTCGTGGGAATTGTGTGGACATGGCCCCATCAGGCTGATGTATCCTGCTCTGGTTTTCCTGTGGTGAAGCAGGAGCTGCCCACAAGCCACTACAGGACCATTGGGATTTCCTGTGCCTGGCAATGGATTAAAGATGGAACATGAAAAATACCAGCAGAAACTGCTGCACAACTAACAATAGAAATGAGTGTTCTGAAGAGGGATTTGATATCATTTTGTGGCAGTCGGGGGGACCTACAGTGTTTGTGGGACACCTGGAGTGAGGGGCGGTGACAGGGGACAAAACCCTGTGGGGACAGAGCCTGGTGGGGACAGGGGACAGGGGACAGAGCCTGGTGGGGACAGGGACAGAGCCTGGTGGGGACAGGGGACAGGGGACAGAGCCTGGTGGGGACAGGGGACAGAGCCTAGTGGGGACAGGGGACAGAGCCTTCTGGGGTGAGGGGACAGGGGACAGAGTCTCGTGGGGACAGAGCCTGGTGGGGACAGGCTCACTAGGAGCTGTCCTTCCCAGAGATGAGCACACCACGTGCCTTTGTCCCTCACTGTTTTCCTGCCTGCCTTTCTCCTGTGAAGTCGCCTCTTTCCCTGCTTTCCAAGGATAAGGGGGTGATTTGCTGTTTCCCAGATGGATGTTTTGGGTACACTGTGGAGATGGGAACAGGCACAATGTGGGAGAAGCTGCTGTGGGRTAGACTTTGGGGTGGATCAGAAGGGTTGGTGCAGGGTTGCCCTCAGCCACAATCCAGAGAGGCTGAAATGGCCTGGATATTGTTATTTATCTAACATGGATATCAAAATCACGTCAATAGTTCCATAAAGTTAAAATATCAGGAGGGAAAATGTTGATGACTTCTAAATTTAGTGCTTTCCATTTTGATACCAACTGGCCATGTTGTTCTCTGAAGTAAAATTGTAACTACAGGATCACTTTGACAATTGCAAATTAACTTTTTAATTTGTTTCTCAATCCTTTTTTTTATTATTACTGACCCATCACATTTGGGATAAAAGGTGTTTTATCTGTGTGATCAGGGATTCTCCCTCCCTTCAGAAAACACTCTGGACTGYAAGTCCATGAGAATTGTTTAAGAAAGAAAAACATGGAAAGAAACCATATTTATTAAACAGAAGCCTTTTGTGTGTCTGCTTTCCACCCTCACCTCCCGTTTACTTGCTATTTATGTCCAAAATCCATCGAGAATCCTTCTGTTCCTGTCGTTCTCAGAGTTGCAGTGAGATTGTTGTGCCACGTTATTACTTTTGATCTAAAAATTCTTTTTTCAAAATAAGTGCTAAAAATTCCTCTCAATAAAGGGCAATGCAGTATGAAATATCTGTTCAAGCACAGCGAGTGGTGCAGTTAAACCAAACCAAACTGAAGATTACCCAAGCCCAGCCTGTTCTCCGTGCTGCTGGGGGACAGGATCTGTGTGCCAGGGGACAGGAGCTTTGGCCACCACCCACCCATGGTGGCATTGTGCCCCTCTGTGCCCCTCTGTGCCCCCTCTGTGCCCCTCTGTGCCCCTCTGT
>NW_026624572.1:14129-24200 GCF_030028575.1 Malurus melanocephalus
CAGCTCTGCTCTGCTCTAAACCCGACTTTAGCCCCTGCTGCTGCCTTTGGGCTTGGCAGGGAGATCAGGATTGTCACCAGAGAAGCTGTGGCTGCCCCTGGATCCCTCTGAGTGCCCAAGGCCAGGCTGGACATTGGGGCACCCTGGGATAACGGGAGGGGTTTTGACCATGGCAGGGGTGGGATGGGATGAACTTTAGGGTCCCTCCCAGCCCAAGGCTTTCCGTGATTCTGTGATTCTGAGGTTTGCAGGGTGTTYGTGGGCAGAGGAGTGCCAACCCCGGAGAAAAGTGGAGAAACACAAGGCATGTTTCTTTATGTTGGGGAGGGGATATAATTTAGTGCTGTTTGGCAGRTTGGACAGAAAGGCTTGGGAAGGTTTCTTGGGGAAGGGCAGCCCTTTTCTGTCAGGTCTGTGGGGTGGCTGTGGTGACACAGGAGGGACACGGCCACGAGAGCAGGGATTTGTGTGTGTGGGCACATGGCAATTTCATGTCTGGGCACATGGCATTGGTGTTTCTGGGCACAGGACAGCCCCTGTGCCCCTCTGGAGAGGATCCCCCTGTCCCCAGCTCTGGCACTGCCCTTCCAGGGCCGATCCCTTTGTCCAATCTGGTGCTGAACACCACTCAGTGGGTGAAGCCTCTGCCAAGGGAACATGAAGCGTTTGGCTGCAAATGGCTCTGATTCCTCTGAGGGTTTTGCACTGTGGARCAGAGTCTCCCCTTCTTTCTTGGCTGAAAAAAAGACCTGTGTTCATTTCCTCCAGCACAGAAGGGAAACTTTGGTGCCTGGGGGTGTGTTGTGGCAGCACAGACGAGGACATTGGGGACATTGGGGACACTGGGGACATTGGGGACATTGGGGACACTGGGGACATTGGGGACATTTAGGTCTCGATGCCAGTGCCCGTCAGGGCCGGATCACCATGAGTGATGAGGATTTCAGAATAGCACAATCACTGTTCTTGCCTTGGGCTCAGGGAAACTTCAACAGCAATGTACRTTCACAGATTAAATAAGGCTCACCAGTCTTCATGGGAGATAATTAGATTTCTTTCTGTTCCCAATATCTGTCAAATWTGTAGCTAAAAAAAATAATTTTGCCTCTTTGACCAATCTATCACAGAATGGCCATAAGGAGAGATGGCTCCAAATACCAGACATAATTCAAAATGTGTGTCACCCACAAGGAGACATTGCACAGTTTATTCAGAAAACAYTTGTTAGCTGTGGTTGTGCACAGGGGTGCAGGTCCTCACAGAAATCTGGGGAGTGCTGCTGAACTGAGGAAATGGAGGATCCAGATCTGAACCCATCCAAAAGGCAGAGAGAAGATGGGTCACGGTGTCTTCAGGGATCTCTGCAGGTAGCTCTGAGTTTTCATTATTCTTCTTTAATTATTGAAAAAGAGAAGCCCAGCAGAGATCTCTGAGCATGTGATTAAAGCCAGACACAAATGTAGAAGCCTGACAGCCTTTCCGTGGGCAGCTCCAGAAGAGCTCCTGGGCTGTTCTTCTCCTCCTGCTCTCAGCAGAGCTGGAACTCAGCCCTGTCCCTCCCCAGGATCTGCTCCATGGCCTCAGGGTCAGCAAATCCACACCAGGATGGGCTCAAGGCTGAGGAAAATGCCGAATGTCTACATTTGTGTTTTAACAAAACAAACGGAGTGAAAACACCGGGTTTGGGGTGTCTGCTGGTGGTGAGGCCACACAGCCCCCGTGCAGAGGGACCAGGACAAGGAATGGCAAAGAAAAATGTTCCTCTTCCCTTTTTGTTCTTTAAGTTTCTCTGCTGTCACTTCTTCAGTTTCTCCTTGTTTGTTTGAATTAGTGTCTCTCCTGAGGAAAACAAGTGTACACGTGTTTGGAGCTGCGAGTCAAATAATCCCCCATATCCAAACCCAATTACACAAACATCTGCTTAATGTCTGATGGGACCTTGTTTCCTCAGTGTGGCATTAGAGGGAAATGCTTGTTCTGAAGCACCTTAAATTGYATTAAATCACAGGATTCAGACCTTGTGGATACCATTCTGCACCCCTTCCATGATTTCACCRTGCTGTTGTGAACAGCCGGTGTTATTTTGGGTCAGAAGTTTTTTTTTTTTTGGCTCTAGCATAAGCAACTGAGAAAGAGATTTTTTATGGAAGTGTTGACACGACCTGGAAACACCAACAGGCTTGCTGTGAATAAAAGTTTCATCAGCTGCTGTTACAACTTGGCTGCAGCAAGCAGCAGTGCTGCTTGGAAGATTTTAATGATTTATGGTGTTCTGACAAACGAGTCCATCAATCTTGTGGAAAAGCACAGCTTTTCAGCAGGGAAAAAGTAAAGTTGTAAGACTCCRTGAAAAATATCTTAAAGGAGTGAATTGTGGCAAGGTGTTTGGGAACAGAAACAAAATCAGCACTTAAAGATGTGAAGGCAGATTTGTCAAGCTGGTGACCTTGTGCTCAGAGCACAGCTCCTGAGGGTCGCACTGGTGTGGCTGCCTCTGCAAATTTAGGGGTTTAGATGGGGTACGGGAGGAATTGTTCCCTGTAGGGTGGGCAGTCCTGGCACAGGGTGCCCAGAGAAGCTGTGGCTGCCCCTGGATCCCTTTGAGTGCCCAAGGCCAGGCTGGACATTGGGGCTGGGAGCAGCCTGGGACAGTGGGAGGTGTCCCTGCCATGGCWGGGGTGGCACTGGGTGGCATTTGGGGTCCCTTCCCACCCAAACCCTTCTGTGATTCCGTGATTTCATGAGCAGTGTGGAAAGGCTGAGGAGTGCCACTTCCTGAAGAGTGAAATCCCTGAGAAAAGTGAGTGCTGTGTTAGTGAAAGAACTGAGACATTTGAGGAGAGCTTGGCTAAAGGAGATGAACTTGTTAGAAATCACTATTTTGAGGTTGTTCTTTCAGCAGTGCAGAGGTGCAGTAAAGCCATTCTGACCTGCTTTACTCTGCTCAGGAAGGTCAGGAAACCAGGAAACATCACCCACCTTATCCCTGCCCCTGCAGACTGTCTCCAAAGTAAAATCTAGTGTTCAAAACTGAACTCAGTCGTCAAAAAAAGCTTGAGCTCTTTATGCATCATGGTGAGTGCTTTCTCACTRCTTCTGGTCCTTCAGAAAGACTTTGTTCTCCTTTCTCCAGAGCTCAAATCTCCCATTTCCTCAGCACTGCTGCCCCCATAGCAGAGACTCTTTCCTGCAGGCACTGCTGATGCTTCCTGGGGCCATGGGCAATTCTGTGTTTGTGCTCTGCATTTCAAACTTCAGCCTTTCTGGTAAAATGGCAGTTCTGGGGTTACTGGGGAAAACAGGGAGGGATAAATACCCAGCAGAAGCTGGAGGAGAAGGCAAAATGCATGGGCAAGGTGCAACCACTGCAATTGAACATTTTTATAAACTGGAGCAGGGTCTGGCCACGGTTCAGAACTGTAGGATTAAGGTGTTTGATGTGGATGTGTGGTGTTGGCTGACTCGAAGCCTTGACTCTGCTCTGGAAACAAAATGAGTGAATTCCAGGCTTGGACACCAAAATGTCCCAGTGGCTGTGAGGTGAAGTCAACAGAGTGTCTGTGTGGGAAGGATTTCAGGGCATTGGGCTCGTCTTACAAAGGCAGAAGCCAAAGAAGGAGAAATTCAAGAAGGAAACCCAGTGCTGCCAGTTGAGAGGCGAGAGATCCCTGAGTCAGCTGTGGGTTTGTGCAGCAGCCGTGACGGTGACGTCCCCACAGGGTCACGGGTGCCTTCCCTTTGGGTGACCTCTGCATGTGCAGAAGGAAAAAATATCTTTGCTCAGCCGAGACAGAGTGATCTCCACTGTCCACCAGCTCCATGGATCCTGCCAGAATAAAAACCTCTGGCTTTTGGCTGAGCCCAGGAAAACCGTGCTGCCCCTGTAGAACAAGGCTGGGATAAGCCAGGACATGCTGGTAAATGAGCAGGTGACCTCTCATCTGAGTGTGGATTTCAGCCCAGTGAATTCCTTCAGAATCAGCAGGAAAAAAGTGACTGGATTGCTAAAGAAGAGGCAAAGCCTCTTGAGAAAGTGTGCCAGGCTGGGAAATCATGGATGGGGTGAGCTGCCAGCTCAGGGGACAGCACGGGTGTTGTTGTCACTGTGGTGGTGAGGAAGGCTCGGGAGGGGTTTGGTACCTGCCCCTCTCCTGGCTGCCCCTTTGGCATGGGAATGTCGGGGTGTCTGGGGCTCTGTGAAAGCTTTTCTGTGCTGTGTCTGGAGCAATCTGCTCCCTCTGCCTCGCAGGGCTGTTTCTGTTCCTCTCCTGTTTCCTCATGGCTGTGTTTAACCACCAAACATTCCCTTTGTGTGGCTGCATTGTGCACAATGAGGACACAGTCATTTCTGCTCCTTGCCTTGCTCGGCCTTGTAGACTTGCCTGAAAAAGGATTAATTTTAAAAAAAAAATGCACTCTTGACTTGTGACCAAATAGATGCTTATTTCTTCCCCGGGAACAGATGGATGAATGGAGAAGCACAGAAAGAGAAGGATACACATCGTGTCGGTGGCATTTTGGTGGGACACACGTTGATGCATTTCTGTAAACAGGGACCTTAGGACTGTTCCTAATTCATGAGCTTCCAGCCACAATGTGGGATAAGCTGACATCAGGAGGGAATGTTGCTCAGTGCCTGSATGGCTCTTACCCAGGGATTTGTTTTCAGTTCCACAGCAATGACCATGTTTTAAAGGCAAATTGTTGGGGCTTTACTGCTCAAAGAATTTATAATATATAAAGTTATTTTTGCCTGGTTTATTGAATGTACAACCAATTCAGCTTGCTGTAGGCAGGGGCTGGATCCTGCTGGTGGTGTGTGCTGTGCTAGGCTGTTTATTATTATTATTATTAYTAAGTTAGCATGAAAGAGGCTTTTCCTTGTGTTTTGTACCTGGAACAGTCCCTGCAGCTGGAATTGAGGGGCTTTGCTCGCCCACAGGCACTGGAGGGGTCCAGACCCAGGGAAACAAATCCATGTTTGTTTGGGCATCCTGGTGCCCACAAAGTTCCCTTAGCTCGGGGTCTGAGGGGTGCACAGTGTTCCTGCACCGTCTGATTCTCAGCTCTCACTGTAATGGGAACCACTACAGCAAAATAATGGGGAAATTCCTGCACATCCTAATTGGGAGGTTTATCAGGCTAATGATAACCACCCGTTATTTTGTCACCTCCTTGCTTCAGCATGTCCCTGATGATATTTATTATCCTGAGTGTCCCTGATGATATCCTGAGTGTCCATGATGATATTATCTGAGCACCATCAGCACAGGTTATTAATGGTTATTAATGGTTATTAATGGCAGTGTTCAGAGGAGCAGAGTGTTGGCAGCTCCCACCCTCTGTGGTTTCCTTTTTCTTCACGCACAGAAATTCCCTTTCCTTGTGGGGTGAGCTCTGTCCTGACCCCACTGCCCAAAGGAGTGCACCCAGCTCATCCTAATCACCAGCAGTCTGCTAATTAAAACAGCACAGACATCATTAGAGCAGATGAAGACATGCCATCAGTTCATGTGAAAATASTTAATGTGATGGCTAATTAGCTCACTGACAGTCACCTGGGTAATTAAGGTGTCATTAGAGGAGCCAAGGGAGGCACCCAGGGCCGTGCTGTGGGTCGGGGACAGTCACAGGGTGTCCCTCTGGGCCCGGTGTTTGCTGTTGTTGTAATGATGCCTTATCAATCAGGCTGATCTGAAAGAGAGGCCAGACGAACTTAAGAGAATGAGAATACACAACTTTAATCCAGGCCTAACAGGGCTACTGGTACATTGGGGCAGACAAAGCCTCCTCCTGAGGCTGCACCCAAAATGGACATCGGGTCACGAGATCTTCACCTTTTATAGGTTTTGCCTTATTAACATATTGGGTGTTAATTGTCCAATGATCTTTACAGGTGATGATGTCACCCACCCCAAATTTGCTCCCCCCCAACTCGCTGTTGTTTCCATATTTTGGGGCTCTCGGGCAGTGAGGTGTCCTTGGGTTCAGCTCAGAGAGGGATTATTTTGTCTACAGATGAGAGAACGGGAGTTTTTAGTGCTGTACTAGGGAAGTACAAGAATACAGATGCATGAAAATAGAGAAACTAAAAATCCTAAGGCATCAGTAACAAATTTGCATTTCAGTCTCTCTCTGCTAAGGCAAAGGGGGTTATTTGCTGTTCCAGGGTGCAGTGAGGTGTGTGGCACAGTGACCCTGTGTGGCACCGTGGGCAGCAGGAGGTGAGAGGAGGGGAGGTGATGCTTCAGGGAGCTCAGTGATTCCCTGATGCCGGTTCCATCCAGAGCCCAAAGGTCTCTCCCGCAGCTCCCAATGCAGTTTTTGGGAAAGCTGTCCCTTTTTGGGGCTGGCCATGGTTCCTGGAGGAGCTGTGGGTACCGATGGCCGGTGGGGCTGGAGCAAAGCCGTGCACTCCCAAATCAGACAGTGCTGGGAGCAGGGAGCTGCTCTCCACAAMCCCCAAATCACAGCCAGGGATCAGGGATGTCTGAGGTGCTGAGAGAGAGGATCTCAACCCCTAAAACAGCAATGAGGATGTGGAACGTGTTCCTGACTCTCTCCTCTCCCCACGCAGGTGTGCATCGTGCAGAAGAGAGACACGGAGAAGATGTAYGCCATGAARTACATGAACAARCAGCAGTGCATCGAGAGGGACGAGGTGAGAAACGTCTTCAGGGAGCTGGAGATCCTGCAGGAGATCGAGCACGTGTTCCTGGTGAACCTCTGGTGAGCAGCTCCTCCTCCCTGTGCTGCAGGGCTGCCAGCCCCCAGTGCAATCACAGACACAACCCCGATGGTTTAGGGGCTCCAGAACCTCCTCAGCAGCAGCAGATCACACAAACAGGGACATCTCAATTTGCACAGTAATGACTTCACCGTGTGTGCACTGGCAGAAATATCCTCATTGCTGAGTAATGCTTTAGGGTCTAATTTTAAAAAAACTCTCCTGAAATCAGCCTGTAATCTAAGAACTAGCCTGAGTTTGCAATGTTTGTGAAACACATCCTTTGTGGGCAGTTCAGTACCAAAGGATGTGCAGTCTGTCTAATCTGCCCACAGCCACATCAGCCCCCCAGAATGCCTCAGTGTGCTTTGTACCGTGTTCACTGGCCAAATAAAGCACATTCCTTTGGAGCTCAGACACATCAGTGTCAAATTTTGCAGGAAAAGCTAATTTACAGGTTTTAGAAAGYAGAGCATTATCTCCTGGGTGGTTGKTTAGTTTGGGGTGAGCCCTTGGCAGCCTCAGGACCCTCTGCTGCTCCATTTGATCTGTCCTTTCTCATCCTTCTGCCCCGTGAGAGGTCCCCTCCCATCCCAGCAGTGCTGGGTGTGTGCCACACTGTGTGGGGAGCATTTCCAAAAATTGAGAAAGTTTTACCCCCAAAGATATGGAAATGGGTGATATATCACATTTGTTTTGTTGATCCATTGCTCCAGAATAGCCATTTGAGTTAAAGTTGATTTTTTTTCAGTTTTCTATCAATTGCAAATGTTTTTTCCAACAAGTAATGAAATTCTTGAGAGGACTTTTTCTCATAGCAAACCCTATGTTCAACTCCTAGTTTTAGAATAAACCTACATTTGAGATGGGAGCAGAAGTGAGTGATTCATAAGGATTATACAATCCCACATACTCTTTCCTTGGAGCTGCGGTCTCCAAATATAACAAAGAGTGTTGTTTTGGTGTATCCCCAGTGCTGTCAGTCTCCCGTGGGACCCACGGCACATTTACAGAGGCGGTTTACTCCACAGTAAATACAAATCTCTTTTTCTGGTTTATCTGGTTAAATTAGCAATTGTGTTTTCCAATTCATCTTCAGGATTGGCAGAGGTATTTTAAGTAGGTTTTGGAGATTGTTTGCGATTGAAAATGTGAAGTTTTTCTGACGTGTCTGGCTGACAGAGCCTGAGCTCTGCCCTGGGGGTGACGTGGCACTGCTTTTGGGGACAGTGACAGGGTGAGCAGGGGACATCAGCTGGGACAGTCACCTCCTCCTGGGAAGCATTGCATAGCGTAGGAATTGATTTAAAAAAAATAACCAGCATCTTGAGCTGGACTTGATTGATGGGGAAGGTGCAGGACCAAAGCTGCACGTTCATTTTGTGCCCATCACTGCAAGGATTTGAGGGTCTGGAGCGTGTCCAGGGATGGGAATGGACCTGGGGAAGGGTCTGGAACCTCTGAGGGAGCTGGGAAGGGGCTCAGCCTGGAGCAAATGGGGGATCATTTGGGACCTTGTGGCTCTGCACAACTCCTGACAGGAGGGGACAGCCGGTGGGATTTGGGATCTGATCCCAGGAACAGGGACAGGAGGAGAGGGAACGGCCTCAGATGGGACAGGGGGGTTTGGTTGGGTATTGGGGAAAGTTTCCAATGCCAAAGGGCTGTCCAGCCTGTCCCAGCTGCCCAGACAGGGCTGAGTCCCCATCCCTGCAGGGATTCACACCCCGTGGAGGTGGCACTTGGGGACATGGGGCAGTGGTGGCCCTGGCAGTGCTGAGGAGTGCTTGGACTGATGGATTCTGTGCAGAACCATTTGCAGCTCTGTCAGGAGCTGTTAATTCAGAGAGGGGAAAGCCTGGCTGGGCTGTGAGCCCCAGAGCTCAGCTGCTCCCTGGCCCTGCAGGTATTCCTTCCAGGACGAGGAGGACATGTTCATGGTGGTGGATCTGCTCCTGGGGGGAGACCTTCGCTACCACCTGCAGCAGAACGTTCAATTTACTGAGGAAACGGTCAAACTGTACATCTGTGAGATGGCTCTGGCTCTGGACTACCTGCGGGGTCAGCACATCATCCACAGGTAACTGTGGGCTCTACTGCTGGTTTTGGGGTGGGTGTGCTGTCTGTGCTGCTCCTGCCCCCCATTTCTCTGTGCTTCACTGAGGGGCTGAACCTTCCAGGGTGGGTGTCAAAGCCATCCAGGATTTCACACAAATATCCCCAGCATTGTGTTATTCATTTCCCTTGGGAATGATCCCTGAACAAATCTAGTGCTCACATTTTTTTCAGTAAGTTGCTTAGGAAAAGCGTATTTCTAATCCATCATAATGGGACTTGGCTCATGGTAGAGTATTTTTGTTTTATTTGTTCCTAATTTTTGATAGATAAAAAGTTGCAGGATTTTTGTCATTGAGTCTCATCCCTGGTCTGAGATTCCATCTGCTGTAATCTTCTTCTTTTCCCAGAGATGTAAAACCAGACAACATCCTTCTTGATGAGCAAGGTAGGGTCACTCTGCTCCTCTTTGTTTGCTCCCTCCTTCACTCCAGGGAGGTTTTTCCCAGTCCTGAGTACTGGGCATCCTTTTACCTGGGCAGAGTGTGGGGAAAGCTGCTGTCCCTCAGCTGGCTGATGTTTGGTGAAGCTGCCTGTGCTTTGTGGGGCTGGGGAGGGTCACTCAGGGGGCTGTGCTCAGCACGGGGTGGTGGCCCTGCCTCAGCCCTGGAGTCTGGAACATTGCAGTTCAATGCCTTGGAACACCCTGGGCTGGTGCAAAGTGTCCCTGTCCACGGAATGGGAATGATCTTTGGGTCCCTTCCCAACCAAAMCATTCTSTGCTTCTRTGATGGKGTTTCCCTGTTKTCTTCACTCCTGCAGCTCCTGGCCAGAGCAATTTGGCCAAATGTTAGCTCCAAATGTGATTTAAAATCAAACCCAAAACTCCCTACCCTTTAATCTGCTGCCAGCCCAAATCCTGGGAAACCTTTGGGATCTCTTCTGGCCATTGAGTGGGATCTGCCCCTGCCCTGCCCATGTCTGTGCTCCCCTGTCCRAGGGCAGGAGCTTGAGAGACAAATGTGTTCTGACTCTGCATTGCCACTGCACTGCCATTAATTCCCTCTTAAAATGTGTCTTTATTTAAGGTCATGCCCATTTAACAGATTTTAATATTGCAACAATCATTAGGGACGGTGAAAGAGCGACTGCCCTGGCTGGAACAAAGCCATACATGGGTAAGGAACAATCGCTGCTCTTGTGTCTGTGCCACGTTTGAGTGTTCTGCACACACTGCCCGAGGGGCCCTGGCTGGAGCAGGGACACTCATTCATTTGGACATGGATGTT
>NW_026624572.1:24845-26083 GCF_030028575.1 Malurus melanocephalus
TCCTGGAACAGAAAACACAAATAACCTGTTTGGTGTTGTCCCTTTGTGCTCTGCTCAGCCCCGGAGATTTTCCACTCGTTCCTGAGCGGCGGSACGGGCTATTCCTTCGAGGTGGACTGGTGGTCACTGGGAATCATGGCCTACGAGCTGCTGCGGGGCTGGGTAGGGCTCTGCTGTCCTGGGCTGTGTGCTGGGCTCACCCACAGGGACAGGACACCCCTCACCTCTGTGTTTGTGTCCCCAGAGACCCTATGACATCCACTCCAACAACCCCGTGGAGTCCCTGGTGCAGCTCTTCAGCACTGTCAGCGTGCAGTACTCCTCAGCCTGGTCCAAGGAAATGATTGCACTGCTCAGGAAGGTGAACTCTCCTTCTGGGGGGACTTTGGGTTGGGTGGTGTGGGCAGGGCGAGCTGGGAAATTATCAGCATATTAATAAATAATGAATAAAAAGAGTCATAACAATAACAGTAACAACAATAGTAATAATAGTAATAATAATAGTAATAATAATAGTAATAATAATAGTAATAATAATAGTAATAATAATATACAAAAGGCTGGGAGTGATAGGAATGTTAAGCCTTGAGAAGAGAAAGCTCCAGGGACACCTTACAGCCCCTTCCAGTGCCCAAAGGGGCTCCCAGAGATCTGCAGAGGGATTTGGGAAAAGGGCCTGGAGGGACAGGACACAGGGAATGGCTTCCCACTGCTGGAGGGCAGGGAGGGATGGATTTTGGGGAAGGAATTGTTCCCTGGAGGATGCAGGGTGCCCAGAGAAGCTGTGGCTGCCCCTGGATCCCTGGAAGGGCCCAAGATCATGTTGGACATGGCCTGGAGCAGTGTGGGACAGTGGAAGGTTCTGGCTGCTCCCTCRGGCTGCTCCTTTGGGGCTGAGGGGTCTGGCAGGGTTGTGAGAGCATTTGGGGGTTCCAGATTTACAGAATGCTCTGCTGCTTTCCCCTGCTGCTGCTGCTGGAGAGAGCTGGGGTGTGTTGGGGTGTCTGGTTGAGCTCTGGATTGTCTGAGAACTTGGAAAAGTGCTGCTGAGTTTGCTGTAGCAAAGAGACGTCGGGTGCTGGCAGCAAATAGTGCCTCTGCTATGAGTTAATGTTGGGTGGGCAATTTGCATAATTAGATTCGGTTTAATGAGGAGCAGCGCTGCTGGCACAGGCTGTGGTGGCGCATTCGGCGGGTTTGCATTGCCATCTGCTGGGCACAGGGCATCCAGGGAACCC
>NW_026624572.1:27800-28807 GCF_030028575.1 Malurus melanocephalus
AGGGATGGATGGATGGATGGATGGATGGATGGATGGATGGATGGATGGATGGATGGATGGATGTGGATGGATGGATGGATGGAGGGATGGATGGATGTGGATGGATGGAGGGATGGATGGAGTGGTGTCCCTGTGTCCCAGACAGTGTGTAATAGGACAGGGAGGTTGGACAAAAAGGACCAGCTCTGGAGGGATGGATGTGTCCCTGGCACAGGGAACAGCAGGGCAGCAGTGCAGACTGCCATGGGAAGGGTTGGGCATGGCAGGGGCAGACCCAGCTGATCCAGGAACTTGTGGGACCTGGTTTCACAACTCCAGAACATTTCCTTAGGTGTTTTTGCTATGGTAAGGTATTTATTTCGTACAGCAGAAGGCTGAACCACTGGAGTTGGCCCRGGCAGGATGCTCTGGGTGCTTTGTSTGTCCYCTCTGGTGGAAATGCTCTTCTCTCCATGCTTTATCTCCGCTGTTTTCCCTCCCCAGCTGCTGACAGTGAATCCTGAGCACCGTTTCTCCTGCCTGGCCCACATTCAGGCCTCAGCATACCTGTCCAGCGTGGTGTGGGGTGACGTGTGYGAGAAGCGCGTGGAGCCCGGCTTTGTCCCCAACGTGAGTGGGGTGATCCCTGTCTGACCCTGGGCAGGGCTGCTCCCGTGTCACAGGAACCTCTGTGACAGCAGAGCTTTCTCATTCTGGGTCCCTGCTGTCCTGATGTGATATGTTGTGTCCCAGCAGAAGGGCCGCCTGCACTGCGACCCCACCTTCGAGCTGGAGGAGATGATTCTGGAGTCCAGGCCCCTGCACAAGAAGAAGAAGAGGCTGGCGAAGAACAAATCAAGGGATAGCAGCAAGGACAGCTCGCAGTCTGTATGTGCTCCCTGGGGTAACACCCAGCGGGGATTCAGTGGGTTTGGGTGGGTGTTCAGTGGGTTTGGGGGGTGTTCAGTGGGTTTGGGTGGGTGTTCAGTGGGTGTTCAGTGGGTGTTCAGTGGGTGTTCAGTGGGTTT
>NW_026624572.1:30139-31825 GCF_030028575.1 Malurus melanocephalus
GTGGGTGTTCAGTGGGTGTTCAGTGGGTGTTCAGTGGGTGTTCAGTGAGTTTGGGGGGTGTTCAGTGGGTGTTCAGTGGGTGTTCAGCGGGTTTGGGTGGGTGTTCAGGGGGTATTCAGTTTGTTTGGGTGGGTGCTCAGCCCTGTCCCCCCGGGCCGTGCCTCCCTGGGCACACACAGCAGCTCCCTGGGTGTGCTCACAGGCACTCACACGTGTGGGCTGTGTGGCTGTGCTTCCCTTGGGCTGTCAGCACTCCCGAAATACCCCATCCATGGATAAACACGTTCTGTTTATGTTGGGAGCAGTGGGATGTGTGTTTTATGGGAAACTGCTGCCGTGGATGGCACAAGCCCCTGCTGAAAGCACATGGCAGCCAGCCCTGCTGCTCCCAGATGTTGGGCTGATGTTCAGGGGAGTGG
The DNA here is from genome assembly GCF_030028575.1 of Malurus melanocephalus. NCBI lineage: Eukaryota > Metazoa > Chordata > Aves > Passeriformes > Maluridae > Malurus > Malurus melanocephalus. Next base: position 30,559 of record NW_026624572.1, read on the forward strand.
GGCTCCTGCACACATCTGGGGGCTCCTGCACACATCTGGAGGTTCCTGCCCACATCTGGAGGCTCCTGCACACATCTGGGAGTGCTGGGGGCTGCCGGCAGCACTGAGACACAAATGGGGCTGTTTATGCATGATTTGTTTAACTTCCATAGGAAAATGACTATCTACAGGAATGCCTTGAAGCTATCCAGCAGGACTTTGTCATCTTCAACAGAGAGAGGTGAGTGTCTGGGCTGGTTTTTTCTTTTTCTGATGTCCCTTAGGAATGGGTGCAGTTCCTGACAGCCAGGAGCACCTTGCTGCTGACAGCCCCAGGGACTGCTGTCAACACAGGAGGTCAGGGGCTGCCTGTGTGTGAGAAATGGGTCTGGGCACAAAGGGAAACAAGCTCAGGGATTGCTAATCACTGCCATTAGATAACATGAACTGTAGAGGGACTTTGGGATTTAACGTGTGTGTGACACTGCCTGAGCTCCCCTGTGGCACTCCCCACCCCGCCTGCTTTTAGCAGATGATTTTTTGGGGAATGAAGGTGAGGAAGGTTGGACTCCATGATTGTGGAGGTTTTTCCCAGCCTTAGTGATCCTATGGATCTATTCTGTGTGGTGAAGCCCCTGGTGGGAATGAGCAGGGAATAAGCAAGCAGATTGTAGCCTGTGCTTCCCCCCTTTGGGGYTCTTTGGTCCATGAGCAGAGCACGAGGAGGCTCCATGGAGGAGGGGAGGCAGAGCCTGGGGTGCTCCTGGCCCCAGTCTGGGTGGGTTAAGCTGTTCAGGCTGTTTTGGGGCTCCTCTGTAACTCCTCTCCTCTGTCCCACAGGCTAAAGCGGAGCCAGGAGCAGCCGGGGGACTCCGTGTCCGCCTCCGAGAGCACCGAGGAGGCTGAGCCTGATCCCGATCCCGAGCCTGAGCCTGAGCCATCCACCCTGCACATGTGCAGCTCGGTGTGCTCCTCGGGCAGCAGCTAAGCCTGGCCTGCCCGGGTGCCATGCACTGTGCCCTCGGTGCAGAGCTGGATCAGCCCGCAGTGCTGCCCTGCCCGGCTCGGGGTCCCAGCCCGGCCCGCTGCCCGCTGCTGGGGCAAGATGGGACACTTGGCCAGGGAGACACTTGTTTAGTTCTGTTTGGTGTCAGGTTCTGATCTGCATGTCCCTGGTGCAGTGAGAGGGCAGGAGAAGCAGCCCCGATCTCGGGTCCCACGGCAGATGGTGAGGAGGGTCAGAGAGGGGGTGTGAGCTGGACCTTGGCATTGCTGTCACCAGCACCAC
>NW_026624572.1:33079-35053 GCF_030028575.1 Malurus melanocephalus
TTCCTTCCCTCAGTCAAGGCAAATAAATGTTTTTTGTGCACTCCATGGATTCTCCCGGGGCTGGGKAATGGTTCAGTGTGTATTTGAGATGCAGAATGTATTTAAAACATTTCCTTCCTGGACGTGGCTGCTGCAGGCAGTGAGGAGCTGTGGCAAGGACTGGACACTCTGGCTCCACGTGCTGAGGTTTTGTCACAGGCTGAGGTTTTGTGCTGGAGACAGAGTGGGTGCTCCTGCAAGGCTGCTTGGTTAGGAAAGGTGGGAATATCTTATTTCACCCTTGGATTTACTTTGTTTTCAGTGTAAAGTACAAGTACTGTATATAATTTACCAACACCTGTCTTAACTTCTTAATAAGATGGGAGATGTTCCCTGGCCCCAGCTGGATGTTGCCTTTCTTGTTGCAGGCCCTTCACTATGTGAGTTGTTTAACGTGCTGCAGGGTGGGTTTTGGCTAAACCTGAGCCCTGTGGTGCCCAAAGGCTGCTCTGTGCCCCACAGTGAGATGGGACCACAGTCATTATCAAACCATCAGCCCCTGTTTGCTGCCCTGGAGGCTGCAGTGTTTGCAAAATCCTAATGCAAAAATTGGCTATTCCTAATGCAAAAATGGGGGGAGATTGTTTTAACGGAAACATTTTCTGTTGTGGTTTTTGTTTCCTGAATAAACCAGAAAAGCAGAACGTATGAAATGATCTTCCACAAGCAGGGGCAYGGCCCGTGTGTCTCCCACAGTTTTATGTGGGAATTAGCAAGTGGCTGAAATGGTGCAGAGAGGTTTTCACCAAGGGTGTGCAGGAGGAGGGGAGCCAAAGCTCTGGCTCCAGTTGCATTATTATTGGTTATTTCCAGGGCAGAGCTGGGTCCCCAGTGTCAGCCCTGCATTTCTTGGTGGCTCCTGCCAGGGTGCCATGTGTGGCTCACCCCATCCCAGTGGAGCCCTGGGGTTTGATCCTCTCTGTGCCACTCCTGTGGCTGTTCCCTGTCCCATAAACTGGGATGGGCATGGGGACAAAGGTCTGGGGTGTGGCACAGCTGTGGTACCCACATTGGTGCTGATGTTGGTGCCATCGTTTTGGCTGAGTTGCTGCTGCTGAACAAACCTCCCAGTGAAATCCTGACAGAGCCCTGGTCCCAAATCCCAGCTTGGAAGGTGTCACTGACAGCTCGGGGTCACACCTCCACCACAGCCAGAACACAGGAATTTTCTGTATATAAATATTTAAATACCTGTATTTTTTTGTATGACAGATTTATACAGTGTGTGCCACTATCCGCTGTGAAAAGTCTGCAGCACCTATAAATTATTCTCCTTTAATCACTTGCCATGAGATTGTTTTCTTATCTCTGTTGTGTTACAACCTTCTGCAAATTTGCGTATTTTTGAGTGTTTGCATTGAATTCCACAGCCTTCACTGGGAATTCTGTGCAGAAGACAAATGCCAGGTGAAGTCCTGATGTTTCTTCTGTTGCTAATTCTCTATTACTCCAGAGCTTGCCAAAAAGAATCCAAGAGTAATAAAATAATWGCAAAAATACCAATAATATGGACTTGACCCTAGGCAGTGCTTGGGATAAAATAAAATAAAATACCCTTGGGAGGGTATTTTTTAAACTTATTTCAATGCAGGTATGTGTACATATATCTTGTATTTTATGTTAATACAKTCCTGTAATTTTCTTGCATGACAATTTTACCACGTCTCAGAATATTTAAGTTATAACCAGGTTGTGTTTTTGCAGATAACTGCTGGAAGCCATTGCACATGTGGAGTAATAAATGTGGATTTTTAACCTTGCCAAGGATTTGGTGTAATTTCCAGGGGATTGAGCTGTAGAGGCGTGGAGGCAGCCAAATGCTGGAATTGTGGAACCCAGCCAGAATGTGGGTGGGATGCTCCCAGCAGAGCCCAGTGGGACAAGAGCTGTGGGATCAGTGCCAGGAAATGGCTCAGGAACAGGGATTGGAACAGG
>NW_026624572.1:39406-40890 GCF_030028575.1 Malurus melanocephalus
TCCCTGACAGGGAATAATGCAAACCCACCCTCTGTAAGGGCAGGGCTGGCAGGATTGGAGCACAGGGTGGGGGGACTAAACTGAGCAATGTAGGAGAGGGAATGGGGTCTCTGCTGCTGGGTCCTCACCAGCCTGGGAGGTGAAGTACAAATCAGRCCAACTGTGGAAAAAGGGACATCCACAGGACAGAGACCTCAGAAATTTCTTTGCTAAATATTTCCAAGCTGAGGGTGTTGGGGTGTCCCTGTCACTACATGGATGTTGGGCTCGTGGGGAGCTCACTGCCAGCAGTCTGTAACCTCTATTTCCCATTTCTCATGGTGTTCCCACTGCTGTAATCTAAACTCTGTTCAGAAAGAAGAGAGATCATAGGATCATAGATAGTTTAGRTTGGAAGGAAYTTAAAGCTCATCTCATTCTGCCCTCTGCCRTGGCAGGGACACCTKCCACTAGATGCTGTCCTGGTGCAAWTGCAGGGAGAATCAGAAAATCAACAAATTAAAATGAGTTAAAATTAAATACAAAACAGCTGAACAAGTGCATTCCCATATGCTTGACACAGAAATTACTGCAGCATTAAGCTGTGAAATGTAGGTCATATCAGATAATCAAAGGAAAAAAAGCCCAACAAAAAATTAAATCCCTCCCTGGTTTACATTTGCGGGCTCATTCCTAATTTATGGATTTGTGCATCTGGAGCTGCCATACATGTGGCTGCAGCTGCCATCCCAAATCAGATCTGTGCTGCCCCAGCCCCTGCTCCCTTTGTCACTCCTGATTCAGAGATGGAGCCCAAAGCTCAGCAGCACCCGGGGGTGTCTCACGGACACGTCACAGTCAGGACCTTGCACTGGCATCAGAACCAGCATAGACAGCCCTGCTCCTGGAGCTGGGGGCACCCACAAACCGGGGATTGTGCCCTGCACCCACACAGAGCATGATGAACCTCTCCCCTGTCCCAGGGGAGCACAGCAACCTGCAAGTCAGGATTGRCAAACCTCACACAGAAAAACAACCAAACAGACTCGGATGGATCAACCACTTGCACCATTTCGTGGTTTCCAACCAAGTTTATTCCAAGCAAGGAGCAGGCAGGAACTGCAGGCCATTCCTGGAGGTACATGCACGGCTCTATGGCCAGAGGTTCACTCTTTGTACACACCTTTAAATATAATAACTGAGCTATAACAACCTTTATAAAAGAGTGTGTCACATGCACCTGGCCTCCAAACGAGCTCTGGTATTGGGTATTGGACTCACACTCRGTTCTTGAAAAACTGTATAAATAATCTTTAAAAAACACGGCTGACAGAAGGACACCGGCCCACGGCATGGCCGGGTCCTGGAGAGCCATCACCACTGTGCCCTGGGACACGGGGCTGAGCTGCCTGAGCTGTGACACTGGGGGACAGACAGACAGGAGCAGTGTGACACTGAGGGACAGACAGACAGGAGCAGTGTGACACCGAGGGACAGACAGACAG
>NW_026624572.1:43010-44288 GCF_030028575.1 Malurus melanocephalus
AGGGCTGCTCGGGAGCTCTGGCACAGTGGGATGGCACTGACTCTGTGGGAACCATGGAAGTGCTCCTCGTGGAGGTTCTCTGATGAGAGCGGGCAGCGGATGCCGCTGGAAAAGAGCGTGATCCAGCCAGGACGTGCCTTCATTTCCAGCTCAGCCCCACGGCCCCGCTGCCCGGGCACACCGCATGCACAGGGAAGGGCTTTCCCAGCAGCACTGGAGCAGCACGAGGAGAACGGAGCTGGGATTGCTACCTCGGGGATCACTCTACTTTCTACCGACAAGGGATGAGCCTGGCTTGCTTGTCCTCCTGCACAGAGGGACCACTGGCCCGTCCCGGCAGGACCAGCGGGGACGGGAGCGGCGGTGACACGGGGACAGCGTCAGTGACACGGGGACAGCGTCAGTGACACGGGGACAGCGTCAGTGACACGGGGTGATGTTGGACCTCCCGCCCGGCGGGGCCATGATCTTCTGCGCCGTGCGCCGGGCAATGTGGTCATCTGCCTGTGACCCTGGGGAGAGCAGAGAGCGGGCAGAGCACTGCTTTAAACACTTCAACCTTAACACATTTCCTCAGGGGAAAATAACAGTAATTTCATTTCATGCCACTTTGGGTACTCTACTAGCATAGCACAGTTTGGAATGGCTGTATTTGCCAGAACTTTTTCATTTTTAATTGCTTCTTTCTGGAAAATGTTATAAATGGCTTTTCTAGAAAGTTTGTATAAAATTAAATGTGGGGCCTTGTAACATTTATCAAACAAGATGAGATAAAACCTGATACAAACAGCTAAAAAACCACCATGCAAGTCATTTTGGAGCAGAGCATTGGCTTTCCAAGCTCCCGACTGCTGGGCAGCTTTCTGCAGGATGAACGATGCTCAATCACTGCCTGGTTCCTGGAAACAGAGCCCCTGCCAGGCTGTGTGCATTGATATCAATGTGGCAGAACATTCCAGGGCTTTCTGTGCTGCGCTTGCCAGAGGATGAATTGCTTTCCTACAGAGCCAAACTGAAGTTTCCAYTGTTCAGCCCATCCCCAGCCCRATTTGCCCCACGTACCGGASAGGCTGAAGCCGGACTGGTGCAGGTTGCGCACGGGCGGTGCCGCGGCTTTGCCGGCGCTGGGTGTGATCCGYGACGCTGCGCTGGGAACCACGGCCTTGACACTCACAGGAACCTCATGGACCGGCCCGTCGTACATCCCCCGGGGCACACCGTGCACCTCGGCCAGCTGAGGGGACAGGGACAGTGTGGGGACGGGGGACAGGGCAGGGG
>NW_026624572.1:45538-48304 GCF_030028575.1 Malurus melanocephalus
GAGGGACAGCAGAGCACTGGCTCCTGCCTCTGCAGTGAATTTGGGTTACTGATTGCTGCTCTGCCTGTGTGCAGGATGCAGAATTACAGTGTCTGCAACAGCCCAGGGGAAAGGGAAGGAGGACAGAGCTGTTGAGAAGCTCTTTACATATTTGCATGTCTTTGTGTCTCTTTAAGAAGCTGTGCCAGCTCACAGGAGGATTTATATTCCCGTATTTCCAGTACAGAACAGACATCCCTCACCCTCCAATGGCTGCAGAGCAGACACTGGGAATGCACAACAAAAACTTCTTGAGCACAGGCAGAAGGGGAATTCCTCCCTCTACCTCCATACAAACAATAAAAACTTTGCTAGAAGTCACATTTTTGCTTTGTAACATGCTAATAGGCTAATAAAACTGTCATTATTAGCTCTAATACTACACTAGGAATTATTTTTTGAGGTGCCAGGCAGTTACATGACAACACACAGAAAGAAATAGCATTAATAATATTCCTGTGGCTGTTGCAGGTTTGCMATCACAGTGGCCCCAAAACACTAACACAGAGAGATTGTGATCAAAACACAGGATTATGGTAAATAGAGCTCTCCTTACCCTGTTTCTTGCCTTTATCCTTTTATAAACAAAGTCAGGGAAYGTCTTCCTAGGGATGAAGCGACCTGAGCCCTGGGTGACACACAGATTCCCATCTTCTAGGACAACTCTTCCCTGACTTATGACCACAGTTGGGACCCCGTGGCACTCGGTGCCTTCAAAGATGTTGTACTCCACGTTCTGAAAAAAGCAAACCCCGACATTCAGTGCCTGCAGGATTGAAGAGGAGCCCAACAAAGCCCCCATTTTTCTACACGTTCCTCATGCACCTAATTAACCCCTCMTATTTTAAATAAAAATATTCCAATGGGAAACAAACTGCAAAGGAGAAACTAAACCCTAAACCTACTCGTATTAAACTACAGCAATAGTTTAATAYTYTTATTATTTATTWTATTTACATTTATATTATTAYATTGTATTATTWATATGCTTATCATATATTAATAAGATTATATGTTAAATTATAGCAATAGTTTAATACATATTAAACCATAACTAATACACACTGAAGTTTAGCATAAGTTCAATATTTAAGTTCAACACTTATATTTTTCTAATCCACAGCAAATACATTGACCTTAAGATTTCCATACCAGATCAGTACCARTCCCACCCTTTACAGCAGCAAAAGGATATATTCTTTGTATTTTTAAAAGCAAATGCAAGGTCCTTTATCACTTTACCCACACACTCCTCCCCACTTGCTAAGGACATGCATTGCTTTCCAGCTCTCTTCTGACTCTAAAACCAGAATATAATAAAATAGCTCCAGAATATGATAAAATAGCTCCAGAATATAACAAAAACCATATTTCACCAGGTTATGGGTTTTTGCCGAGATGGTTTTGGTAGCTTTGGGGTTCCACACCACCAGGTCTGCGTCGGTGCCCACGGCCACGCGCCCCTTCCTGGGGTAGCAGTTGAAGATCTTGGCAGCGTTGGTGCTGGTCACTGCTACAAAATCGTTCTCATCCATCTTCCCGNTCCACACCACCAGGTCTGCGTCGGTGCCCACGGCCACGCGCCCCTTCCTGGGGTAGCAGTTGAAGATCTTGGCAGCGTTGGTGCTGGTCACTGCTACAAAATCGTTCTCATCCATCTTCCCGGGGACCTGGGAGGGCAGGGCAGGGGAGGAAGGAGCACAGATGGGGACACGGTCCCTCCCCATGGCTGGATCTGTGCTGTCCCGTGTGGGGTGAGGGTCTGCACTGCCACAGGGCTGCGCTTACAGGGGAACGGGGATGGGGGCTGAGCCTTGYCCCTCTGGGCTAAAGGACACAAGASACAGGTTTTCTTTTCCTGGGACTCAAAAGTTTGAAATCTCTGAAAAACAGGACCTTCACTGGTTGGTTTGAACTTCTGTACAGGTATCTCACAGTCACTGAAGAGGGATAAGGACAGTTCAATGAAGAAAGACTGGAACTGAACCAAACCAGAACCATTTATCATCTCCATTTGTCATCTTACACAGAGTTCTGTATCTCTCTGAACAAAGCCCACCTAAGAGAGGTTTCAGGGTCACACAGCTCCCAATCCCCTGCAGCCCACACAGATATCTGCTCCATGGGATGTAGGATAACACCTCCAGGGATGCTGCCAGCAGGGAAATGTGCACGGGGGTGCAGGGACAGGGACTGATCCCACACAGGCTCGGATCAGAGCCCTGATCTGCCCAGCAGACACTGAGGTAATGGGGACCTGCCCAAATTGGGGGGCTCAGGGTGACCAGGCAGAGGGAGCCATGGCCATGTCCCACCCTCTCCCCATCCACCTCCCCAGGCTCTGGGGAGCACCAGGGCACGGGAACACCTCATCACCTTGGGAAAAAAGCATTGGAGAGATTTTCCTGGTGACTGTGAGCAAGAGGGGAGGATGTTCCCCACACAGCAGCCTTTGAAGGCACTGTGAAGGCATTTGTGTGTCTCAGCCTCTCGTCAGCAGCTCTCTGAAGCTGCAGCAGTGTCTAGACACTGTCAGCCCTGCGGCTGCTCTGAATTAACGAGGCTGTGACAGCCTGGAGTGTGTGTCCCCACCCTCTGCAGCACGTACCACACACTTCTCCCACACCATGCACATCCTCTCCTCGATGCCGTTGGTGCCCTCGGGGATCAGGGTGAAGTTGTCCTTGCCCACGGCYTTCTGAGCGGTGCTGAAGGTGCAGTGGGCAC
>NW_026624573.1:0-6605 GCF_030028575.1 Malurus melanocephalus
TCCCTGAAGTCCCCCATACTGGGTGGGAATGGCTTTCCTGCATTGCACACAGATAGGGATCTGCCATGGGTGCCAACTGGCCTTTCCAGCAATTTTGCTAGGACACAGGACCAATAGCCCTTTGTGGCACGTCCCCTCTAGCCACGGAGTTGGGACATGCTCCTGGCACCGGCACCAACTGCCTCCCTGTGCCACGCCATCACAGCCAGCACCAGAGAGCAGGACCCACACACAAATTCCCTGTAGTGCCCTCCCCAGCAAAGCAAGGCCCTGGGGAGGAGAAGGAAGGGGTTTAGGTGGCCTTATAACCCAAGAGCCTGTGCAGGTTCAGAAAAACCCTGCCTCAAGGCAGCAGTGGATCAGCAGAAGGGACAAGAGCCTTCCAGGGGAGAGAAAAGCTGCTACTCACCCCCCTCCATCCCTCACCACAGCACAGGAAGAGCAAAATAAAGCATCACGCACCGGTCATCCTGGGAGGGGTGGATGTACCCAGAGGACAGGATGTTCAGGGACAAGATGTTGGGGTCGATGAGTGACTCATCTGCTTCTGGAGTGTTCCGGATTCGACCTGCAAGCACAGCACAGAGGTGCCTCTGAGGTGACAGGCAGTGGCCCTGTGAGGGTGCCCATGAAGGCTGGGGCACACTGCCTGCCTGCAGCCCCCTGGCAGGCAGCAGTACTGGCCATTCAGCCACTGCTGGCCATTCAGCTCCAGAGATTCTGGTCCAGCTCCTGGACATGGTGGCAGGGGCTGAGGCATCCTGCCCAGGCAGTGTCCCAGTGTCACCTGCCAGACAGCCACTGCTTCACTAGTGCAGGGTAGGAGGGGAGACAAGGCATAAAGCCCCATGTGGGAACATGGGAATGTGAGCAAGAAACAGCCCAGGAAGATACCTGGGAGCTCAGTGGGCTGGGGACTGGCTTGGCTTACCCACAACCAGCTCCCGTACTTCCTTCCAGTGGATGAGGCTTCCCGTTTCATGGACCAAGGTGACAGTGATTCTCCTCTGGATGCCCTGAGACCCACGAGGCCAGAGAGAAGGGACAGTTAACACAGGATCCAACAGGAGTCAGAGCTGGGACAGCATCTGGGGCAGAGAGTACCTGATGAAGGAGGAAAGTCCCATGGCATGGCATGCCTCCACGGTGGTCCACAACGGCAGGGATGTAGCTGGAAGAGAGGATTGCAGCGTGACACAGAATCCTGCCAGCCTGCCCAGAGGTGCTGGGCCCTGGGCAAATCCCCTGCTGCCTTCTGCCCCTCTCCCTCTCCCTTTCCCAGCAGGACTCACTCGCCATTGGCCTCCAGCTCACAGATCTCGAAGAAGACCATCAGGTCATACTTGCACTGGCAGGGGCCAGCACTGGGCCGAGTCATGGTGCTCAGCTTTGTCGCAGGCACTGCAGGGTGACACAACAGGCAGGTGAGAGGCTGAGCCTGCTGCTGGCACTTGGGATGAGGCACAGGATGGCAGGGAAAGGGCAGGGCAGGGAGGGACCTCAGGGCACACACAGAGCAGCAACAAGAGCCTCATCCCAGGGACCTGGCTGAGCACTGGCACGCTTTCTCCCTCGCCCAACACGGGGTGTCAGCAAGAGGCTGGCTTGACCCAGTGCCAGGATGCCCACGGTGTGCCTGCAGTCATGGACACACCCCAAAACACACAGTGCTGCTCCAGGCACTGCTCAGGGGCAGCCAGAGGGAGGATCCCCCTGTTGCCATCTGGGCCACCCAGGGCAAGGAACCTCCTCCCTGCTGCTCTGCAGGTTGAGATGGGGCTCTACACCTTGTTGAGTGTTGTGAAATTGGGTGTCTAGGAATTTTGAGTGCTCTGGCCCATAGTACATTTTGTGGTGCCCCTGGGGTCCTAACTGATCATCTGGGGTTGGGGACACCCACCCAGCACTGGGACTACAGTGGACACAGAAGTGGGAGGCAGGCTCCCTACCTGGTTTGGAGAGTGGCATCACACGGGGGAAATGGCGTCGGGATGGCCTCAGCGGGCTGCAGACAGAACCAGCTTGGTTACAGCACCCCCAGGGACCCCAAAACCAGCCAGCCCCACCACCTGCTCCCTTTCTCTGGGTCCCCAGGCAGCCCACTGCAGCGGGGTGGCCCAGATGTGCCCACCTCAGGACATCCTTGCAGAGAGGTGGGAAGGGGTGCTGCTGGTAATGGCCAAACACCTCAAACACAATCGGCTGGCTCTTGATGTATTCGATGAAGGATTTCGTCACCTCCACAGCGATCTGGAAGAGAAGGAGCTGCTGAGCCACTGATGGTGCAGCTTAGCTGGGAAAGGGGACAGAACCAGCAACAGCACCCGGGATGCGGGAGGGTGTGAGACTTCCAGTCCCCTCATCCACTCCTCCCCTTGTTCAGGGATGCTCTCCCCTCCAAGACCACTGCTGTGAAATCCCAGCCTTTTCAGGTGGGTGACAGTGGCTTTTGGGCTCTCTCCTGCATATCCACCATGTCTAAGGTTGGCTTAGCTGGGTGACTGTGAGGGGCTGGGGAAGCCAGGAGGAAGCTGCTTCCCCGGGAGAGGATCCAGCCAATGGCCCTGCAGAGATCCCAGCAGCTGCAGAGGTGAAGGGGTGGTGGAAGAGGGGTACGTACATTTTGGACATGATAGAAGCCCAGTGGTGGCCCTCGTCCTGTGTTCTTCAAGGGCTCTGTTGAAAAGGCCTCATCGTGGCGATGGATGAAGCTGTGGAGGGAAGGAAGGTGGTTCAGGGGCTGTGGGATGGGGATGTGCTGGAGCAGGGAGGGGAGTGAAAGCAAGGGACCAGAACAGGAGCTGATTTCCCCAGGGGCAGCTGCCCACATYCTTGGCTGGCACAGGACTCCCCAAAGCTGATGGGAGTCTGTCTCCCTGCCTTTTGCCAGTGAGCAAACAAGTGCTTGGGCACATTCCACAGCCCTTGGGTTTGCCTCCCCATCCACAAAGCGCTCAGAGGTGGAGAGGTAGAGCTTTCCAACGCTCACCATGAGCCCCCAGGTGACAGCTGGAGCACGGTGGAAGATGCAGGGCTGGGGGGCACTGGGGACTCACTTGAACTGGCAGAAGATGTCCGCGTATTCTGCGGAGATGCTGGAGGCTTGCAGGACTGTCACGCGGAAAGTGAAGATGCTGCCCAGCCTCAGGTGGTCCAAAGCCACCTCCAGCGGCCCTTCTKGTGCAGGCTTCTCCGGGCTGTCCAGAAGAAGGTCCTCTGGGGTCACTGCAGAGAGGGGGAGCTCTTAGCAAGGCAGGTGCCATGCCCTTGGTGTCAGGAAGATTTAGGAAGGATGTTGAGATGCTGGAGCTTGTCCAGAGAAGGGCAACAAGGCTGGGGACAGATCTGAAACACAAGTCCTACAGGGAGCAGCTGYGGGAGCTGGGATTGTTTATCCTGGAGGAGGCTGAGGGGAGACCTCRTCACTCTGCAACTCCCTGACAGGAGGGGCAGCCAGGTGAGGGTTGTTATCTTCYCCCAGGGAACCAGCAATAGGACAAGAGTGCATAGTCTTAAAAACTGCACCAGTGGAGTTTTAGTTTGGACATTAGGAAGAATTTCTTCACAGAAAGGGGGACTGAGCATTGGAATGGGCTGCCCAGGGTGGTGGTGGAATCACYGTCCCTGGAGGTGTTTAAGACAAGCCTGGATGTGGCACTCAGTGCCATGGTTTAGCTGACARGGTGCTGTCAGGTCATGGGTTGAGCCTCATCATCTCAAAGACTYTTTCCAAMCTATGTGACTCTGTGATTCTGTGACTCTGTCTGCCACAGCCCCYCACTGGAGCCGTGGGCTGTTGATGCCGGGCAGGGTGCAAGGCTGGGTGCAGGGGCCACTCCCAAGCTGTTTGTCACCCTCCTCACCTGCGCAGGTGTTGTTGTTGACCTCATCGGCRGAGGGCCCCACGTCGCTGACCTGCCCCTGACCTTCGACGATGCGCAGCTCCTCCTGAGAGGTCCCCGAGCGAGACATCCCCACAGCCGGGCACGACTCCGACTGGAACTGCGCCAGGAGTGGGCTCAGGGATGCTGGTGGTCCCCGAGGTGGTCCTGCTTGCACCACCACCAGCAACCCGAGCAGCCAGGCTCCTCCAGCTCTCCTGTCCCACCCCATGGCAGCCCCCCTGGGACACGGGYGAGAGCAGGATGCACCGATGGGTGCCCGAGGCCTTGGTGTGCCTGGTGTGCCAAGGGACCCTTCCCTCTGATGCCTCCCCCTCTATAGGAGCCTGGGGGGGCCTGTTGGGAAGCACTGAGGTGGCAGGGAGGGGTCTGGGGTCCCTGGACATCCACCAAGAGCCCGCTCCACCTTACCTTCTCAAAGTGCTGGTCGTCAAAGGAGATCTTGGCGGTTCCTGACTGCCGCACACCAGAGCCATAGTCAGGGGCTTCTTCATCCGCTGGAGGAGGGATGGGGGTGAGCCAGCACAGAGCGTGCAGGGGATACAAGGAGCACATTTTGGGGGGGGTTCCCTCCTACCTGAGATGGCCTGGACAGCCACACGCAGGAAGCCCTTCACCTCGCCCTTCTCGCTGACRATGGCCACGCGGTGCACCAGGGGCACGGGGTACAGGAGGTTGCTCAGGTAGACAAAGGCCCTGCCAGAGAAGGGGGGGACACACAACAGGGGGGAGAGCGGTCACTGCTCCCACCCGTGAGTCCCCAGGCACGGCTGGCGTGGCCGGCAGCGGCCGGGATCCCAGGTCACTGCTCAGGGCGCGACCGCAGCGCTGCAAAGCAAAACTAAAAGAGAAGGCAGCCAGGGCAAGGCGAGGGGGCTGGGGGCAGCGGGCAGGCAGCGTGCCGCGGGCAGGAGGGTGGGCAGGAGGGTGGCACACGCCACGGACAACACCACAGAACACACCAGACTCGCAGACCTCTCCGACTGTCGCCTCCGTGGCAGGCAGGAGGGGAGAGGACTGCGCTGGTGCCACCGGGAAGCCGTGYGGCAAGAGGACCTTCTCTGTGGTAGAGAGCTGGAGAACTTGGTCAGGAGGTGCTGCGACACAACTGGGGGGAGCTGCAGAGTCACCACGGAGAGGACGGGGGCAAGACAGGGGGAAGGAAGGGTGACAAGGGAGATGGAGGCTGTCAGGAGTGAAGGAGGTGAGAAGACAGGGTCCTGGACCTCCAGAGGTGAACCTGCTGGGTGTTCATGGCCCGGCTCTGTTGCACACCAGGGTGCACGGTGTGGCTGGAGGCATCAGGGTGTGCACCCCCCTCCCCATTCCTTCACATGAACGGCTTCGGGGTCCCAAGCCACCTGCCAGCACGTCACAGGGCTGGACAGTGTGCCTGGCAAGTCTGAGCCTCCCTGCTCTCCTCTGCAGCATCCAGGTGACCGATGCCAGCATGGCGAGGTGTCACGGCGGAGTCTGGCACGATGGCTGCACCATGTCTCTGCCAGCACCTCCTGTCAGGCCACAGCTCTCTGTTCCGCAGGTGTTTTGGGTCTTCTTGCTGCCTCCCTCCTCCTCACCATCAGCTTCCAGTGGTCATCCAGCTCTGGCCGTGGTGGCACGCTGTACCCTYGCAGTGACAGGTCACCCTTGGCACTGAGCTCCCTGCCAGGAGGGGCGACCAAGCAGCATCACTCCCAACAAGAGTGGGTGTGGGGTGCCTGGCACCTCTCCCTGTGACACCTGCCAGTGTCTTGACATGCGGTGTCATTGGGTGTCATGATGTGGGATGGTGCTGGGGGTTGGCCTGGACACCTCTGCTTCAGAAGGCTCCTGTGAGGGTTCCATCTCCAGGTGGCTGCTGTGCTGCTCAGRGCATCCCAACATCACAGGAATCTTCATATTCAACAGCACCCCAAGTGCCCAGGGGGCTCTTGCAGCCCTGCACRAGCACCCCGACCCCCAAGTCCGGAGATTCCCCCTGCACTGGTGACTCCCATTGACCTTCAACTGCTCCTCGAGGCTTCTTCTACCCAAAGCATCTCACAGGACTCAAATTGTGGAAGCAGGTGATGCCAAATGAGTATCTCCTGATGGGCTCGCCTCAACCCATCTCTTCTCAGATGCCACTGGCAACAAGTGGCCGGACCATGCCAGGGCTTCCTGGCAGGATCTCATGCCCAGGGCAGCGCCCTGTGACCACAGGGACCTCTTGGAATTGCAGGGCTTTGTGTGCCCCCATCCACCCGAAATCACAGGGCAGCTGGTGTGGAAGCAGAGGACTGGAGAGGGCAGGGAGGAGTGGRAGGGAAGTGGGGCAGGCAGGGAGGAGGGGGACAAGTGTGTCACTAGAGGAAGGAGGGCAGGGGCACTAACCACAAGATTGGTGAGGTGCAAAGATGGCATGCTCAGATCAAAGAAAAGCTTTTCCAAAGGAAGACAAAAGTGAAATAACCCCAGTTTTTGCTAAAGCTTTGAAGAGATAGAGCCAGCAGCTAAAAAAAAAGAATTGAAAAACCCCTAAAATAACCAAAATTTGAAAAAAAGGAAAAAAATAAAGAGAGAAAGGGGAAGAGATAAAGAGAAAAGGAGACAGAAAGATAGAGAGAGAAAAGAAAGAAAGAAAGAAAGAAAGAAAGAAAGAAAGAAAGAAAGAAAGAAAGAAAGAAAGAAAGAAAGAAAGAAAGAAAGAAAGAAAGAAAGAAA
>NW_026624573.1:6770-8441 GCF_030028575.1 Malurus melanocephalus
AGAGAGAAAGAGAGAAAGAGGGAAAAGAAAAATCAAAGACAAGGATCCAATCATAAACCAATCCAAGCACACTTCACAAGAAATGTGGCCGGCGGAGCTGCTGTGCGGGGAGCCAAACCCAGGGCAGACTCAAAAGAAGTCAGGAGGCACCAAGCTCTGGGGAACACACCCCCGGCATGGAGTGGGGCCGCTGCCACAGGGCCTAATTTGGTTTTTTGAGGTGCCCTTGAGAGTTTTGGGGTTGTTTTGATATTTTTTTTCTTTTAAATAAGGAAAAAAGGAAAAAAGAAAATAAAAGGGGAAGAACCCAGCTCTTTCGGTCTGAGGCTGCAGGACTCTTACCCCACCTCCACCCTCTCTGCCTGCTCTGGTCCCTCCTCCCCACCAYGCTGCCTGGCTCTGGCACACCAGGGAAGAGGAGCCCCAGCTCACCCYAGCCAGGGAGCCCCTGCCTGAGGCAAAGGCTCTCAGAATCCCTGGGAAAACCCCAGGGAAAGCTGGCAGCTCCACATACCATTCTAGGGATGGCTCCAGGTTGGTGGCAWAGCCAGGTTTGGGGCAGCTGGTGGGCTTCTCTAGGCCACCTGACAGAGCCCAAGGGGTCTCCAGCCAACAGGTATGAGAAATCAAAGCTTTTGTCCTTGGCCCCAGCTGAAGAGGAGCTGGAGCCTACACCGAGGTCCTCACAACCTGCCTGGACATCTCTCATGCCAAACTGGCAGCTGTGGCCCGAGCCAAGCACTGGCCATAGCTGGGAAAAGCMAACGCTGCCTTTGGCACCCTGTCCTGAGCCTGGCTCTCCATTCACTCCCCTCAGCTTCATTTCCCCAACACCTGGGGACATCCAAGCCTCCAARTTCAGGGGAGCTCACACTGACAATGCAGCCAGGATGGCCAAGCCTCACAGGGTTTTGGAGYGCCTGTGTGTCCCCAGTCAGCGGCACCACAGGGTCCATCCCGAGCCGGGTGGGAGGTGACCCTTCCTGGGACAGAAATGCTCAGGACCAAGGTCCTCAGGTGGCTCCCCCAGTTCCTTTGGTGATGAAGACACAGCAGAGCTCCCCTTCTCAGGGGCTCCCCACAAAAGGTACCTGMATCMAGGAAGGTSCATCCYTTCCCCTGGCATCCCTTGCCACYGCTGTGCTTCTCACAGCCCTACCTCAGCGGGAACCTCACCGCCCCGCCAGGCAGCCGGGCTGGGCAGCAACCCCAGCCGGCCACCCCCTGCACCTCCGGGATGCCCCGGAGGTGGGAGTCGTGTCCAAAAGCAGTTCCCTCGTGCGAAAGAGCTAGGTCCTTCCCGGCATGCTCTCCTAAAACCTCACCAACCTTCCTACTAAACTGAACAGGGGGAAGCGGTCGTAAAATGGATCCCGGCCATCACACAGCGGGCACTCCGGAAAGATGTCTTCCTCCAGGTCCTCCTCCTCCTCCTCCTCCTCCTGCCCCTGGTGCTGCTCGTCAGCAGGCTCGGTGATGTCGGAGTCGGGGTTCGAGAAGGTAGGGGAGGGGGTGAGATCAGCCATGCGCTCGCTCATGCATGTGTTGAAAAGAGGAGAGCTGTTGCAGCCAGAGATATCTGAACTAAGGTTAGTACAACAAGATAGAAGACATGTTAACACCAGCTGTTCCAAACAGAAAGAACAGGAATTTTGCTTTTTTTGGCTTTTC
>NW_026624573.1:9461-24745 GCF_030028575.1 Malurus melanocephalus
GGATGGATGGATGGATGGATGGATGCCCTGCACATGGTGGGCAGCGCTGGCAGTGTGTCCTCCTGCTGGACCATCCGTGGGCGCCAGCCGTGCTTTCAAGGAGCCAAAGTGCTCACCTGCCGACCAGCCTGAACCAGGGAAAGCGGTCGTAGAAAGGATCTCCACCAGTCACCACATTGTCACAGTCCTCAATGACACTGGAAGGCACTTCTGCTGCTCGGTCRTACATCTCACGCATCAGGTCCAGGCGCTGCCTGCAGGGACAGGGGACGCCGACAGTGGCAGTGAGACACAGGGCTGCGGCACCCACACCGTCCCGGCACAGCCATCTCCCACCCACCTCAGCTTCTCCAGGGTCCAGTAATGGGTTGCCCCGTTCTTCTGGTCCTGCACCTCCACAGCCACAATGGTCCGGGGGAAYGGCCGCTTCTCCCGGTCCTTGGCAGCATCGGGAGGCAGCAGGTCGGGAGGGAGAGGCGAGTACAGCGTGTCCGTGAGGAGCACAAACTGGAACTGGACCTGGACAGGGGCACAGGGGGTGGTGAGAGATCTGGGAGGGCAGAGGGCTTCATAAGGTGTCTCTGGTGACCCCTCCTCAGTACTGCCTGTTCTCATGGCCTCTGCTGTGGGTGCTGCAGAGAGCCAGAAGGAGGTTAGCCACCCACCCACCCACCTTCTTTTTCAGCTCCACGCTGATGGCATTGGCTTCCTTGAGGAAGATGGCATTGCCCCAGAGCAGGTCACGGAGGGAGGTGAACTGGTACCACTTCCACTTCCTGAAGGCCCAGAGAGCGAGCTCGAATTCCCGCTCCGTCCACTGCACTGTGGGGACATGGAGGGACAGTCACCCCACGGCCAGGACATCAACACACGGTTCACTCTTCATGCTCCACACAGAGCATCAAAACCTCACGGTGGCTCCCAGCCCTCACCTTCATCCTCAGGTTCTTCCTCCTCCTCATTTGCCTCAGGGTAGTACCTGGAGTCCATCTGCTTCTGCAAAGCCTCCAGTTTGCTCTCGTAGTCCTGGGGGAAAGGGAAGAGAGGTGATGCTATGCACTGGTGTGACCTTCCTCCATGCTGCCCCATCRCACTCCTCCAGGAACACTCCCACCATTCTCCTCCCTCCCCTAGATCAGTGTTTGTGATAACCTCTCCAGGAACAGATCAGCCGTTGTTTTCAGAACACAGATCCACCCCACACTAACATCAGCCACAACTTCAGTCACGCCTGGGCAGCCTGAGGAGCCAYGTCCTGGCCACCTACCAGCCTCTGCTGCTCCAGAAGGTAATTGGCCTCTTCCCGCTCCTTCCGGTACTGGTCCTCCAGTTCCTGGAGCCTGAGTGGACATGGGGAAGGACATCATGACCAGCCTGGAAGTGGACACCCAAGTCCCCAGCACCTCAGGCCRTGCTCTCACCGCTGCTCCATCTCCTGTTTCATGTCGATGCCTTGCTTCTCCAGCAGCTCCCTCTGAGCAAAGGCCCAGTCCACGGGCTCGGCGGGGGTCTCAGCGCACGGGGTCCGCTCCCGCTCCTGCCGAGCCTGCTCGGGGTGGTTGAAGCGGAACACGTGGCTCTTGCCCATGATGATGCGGTTCCCTGCAGGGATGTGCATGGGGTTAATGCGGGACGAGTGCAGTCCCCTCCATGGGAGGGAGGAAGGGTTGGAGCAATTCTGGTGTGCCAGCCCCAAGGACCCACCTGAGCGCAGGATGCTGGGCTCCGTCACCTTTTTGCCGTTCACGTAGGTGTCAGCGCCTTCACAGGGCTCCAGGGTCACTATCACTGTGGAGATGAGAGAGGGGAGTGAGGGCAAGCTGGGAGCAGAGGGGTAAATCCTGCACCTCCTGCTCCGCTGCTCCAGTGGCCTCAGAAAGGGAGAGCCACCCCAGCCAGSRCCCCAACAACAGCACCAGACCTCAGGCAGCAAACAGCACTCWGCTGTTAATCACTCTGATGTTAATCAGAGCAGTCCCAAGGACTAAGAGCAGCTGGAGACTCCTGTGAGAGGAGACAGAGCCTCCAGAAGGCAACGCCATCCTCCCCAGGCTCATCCGCCACAGCCCCTTCCCACCCAGGTTCCTGCAGAATTTTGGGGTGTGGGCTCTGCTCCACATCTTGAGCGGGGGAATCACCCAGTCTGCTCAGCCACCCTGCCCTGAGCCCCTCCCTTTGCTCTGCTCCCACATGCCTGGTGCGAGCTCCCCTCYCAGCCATGAGGGGTGTAGCTCATCGGGCAGCACGGAGAGGCCACAGCCATGCAGTAAAGCCCCATTTGAGGAGGGCAGGACATTCAGCTGGGGGCAGGGGCTGAGGACATGCAGAGGGATGGGTCCCCAGGGCAGTGAAGCCCCCCCAGACAAGTGATACCTTCACCAGTTTTGGTGTCGCTGCGGAACAGGCAGTGCTCCTCTTTAATGAAGTGCCCGCTGAGAACGATGTCCTGCCTCTTCTCAGCATCTTCCCGGCCAACCCTGTGGGGGAAATCATTCTTAATCCTTCCCCAAAGCAGCCCCTCCTGAGTCTCCCCCCAGCCCCATCCTTGGAGATGACAGGAGCAACCCTGGGTGCACTGCAGGACCAACATCTCCAATGACATTCCCAAACAAGTACAGGTGGCCGTGGCACTTTGGGGACAGCGCCAGCCTGGGCAAAGTCAGCCACTGAGACATGGACAATGGTCCCACTGCTCCGTGGAGCAGACCCTCACCTCGTTATCCCATCCTTGATGTAGTAGAGAAGACACTCAGACATGAGCGGGTCCTCGTTCAGGTTGACCAGGTGCGGTGTCTGGGACAGACAAAGGAGGGGTCAGCCCCGAGTGCCCTGTCCAGCCAGGCACACAGGGATGTCCTGTAGGAAGAGGGGAGCTCAGCAGCACTGCAGGCTGCCCCTGCACAGGCTCCCCTGCCCTCTGCATCCTCAGGGCTGCACGTCCACACAGTTCCAGGGGATGCAGCGAGGCTGGTGTGAGATTGCCCTGCTTCCACGAGCGTCCCTGCTTTCCTCTTCCTCCCTACTCACCCTTCCTCTGGCCACCTGTGTAAATTCATGTTCCAAACAGGCCCAACACAGAACCAATTCCCATGGGGAATCCCTGRTATGGCTCAGGGTCTCCTGGGGCTGGATCCATCTCACCTGTGCTTGTGTTATGGAACCATGGGATGGTTTGGGTTGGAAGGGATATAAAAACGCATCTCCTTTGACTCCTCTGCTATGGGCAGGGACATCTTCCACTATCCCAGGTTCCTCCAAACCCCATCCAACCTGGCCTTGAACAATTCCAGGGATGGAGCAGCCGCAGCTTCTCTGGGCACCCTGTGCCAAGGCCTCACCCTCACAGGGAAGGATTTCTTCCCAATATTCCCATCCTAACCCTGCCCTCTGCCAGGACAAAAAGAAAGTAAAAGTGCCCGTTTTCCTCCACTGATTGTACATCAGATGAAGCACCCAAAAGAGCAGGTGCCAGAGTTTCAAATAAAAGCAGTGGAGACCTGAAGCCCTATCTGCTGGCTGAATTTCACTTTCTGGTCTTCTCCCTAACAGGTCCCTCCCATCCCTTTCTTCCACTGGGTCACAAACCACTTTATTCTTGATGAGAGGGCAATTTTTCCCGCAGCCATAGGCCTCTCTGGCCAGCTTAGCTGCTGGGATTACACCTTCAGGGAATAGGAGTATCAGTGGGAGAAATTCTGAGTTTCCCAGACAGAATAGTGACTGTGAGGAACACCAGATCAGCCTTGCTGAGACCCAGCATGCAGAGGGGTCCCCTCAGCAYGGCTGACAGCAGAGACTCACTCCAAACAGGGCAGCAGAGATGGAGTCAAGGGAAAGATGGGCTCTTCTCCAGGGTGGCTGGCAGAAGTTGGCTGTAACATTTAACCACTCACCCCCACTGGAGGCTCAGACTCTGTCACTTGCAGTTTTTGTCCTGATTTGCAAAGCTGGTGGTGATCTCTGCTGAGCTCCTGGAGCCATCACCACCCCAGCCATGGCACACAGCAGGGCACTAAAATGCAATGCCCATGACTAAACGAGGGCTGCACACTTTGAACACTAACTCTCCTCACCAGCCACTGGAGAAGTCAGAAGAGTTTCCACCTCCCAGACAGGCAAAGAGCAAGGAGGCACCGAGACCACCACAGCAATGCCCCACCTCCAAGACSAACCTGCTTTGGGGAATAAACCCCCACGCTTCCTACCCAAAGGTCTGGAGTCCTAACAGGCAGCGGCTGGGACAAGAAACAAAGACAACAGGGCACAAATTTATCCTGAAAGTCATGCTGGGTCTCATGAGGGGAAGGCTGCGAAGTCTTTATCACCACCTGAGCTGGGGACACACACGCTTGAGAGGTTTGGCCAAGCCAAATGCTACAAACAATAAAGAGATTAAATGTTTGCCCACCCACATTTCTTAGAGAGGACTTGCTGGACTTTTAAATATCTGAAAGTATGGATTTTTAAAAGCTAACACTGAAGTCCAAGAGAGCAATCATCACCAAATAGCCTTGTGAAGGGGGACAGCACCCCAGCAGTAGGGGCTGGACATCCATCTATGTGTTTCTACCCACGTTTGTACCCAGCAGGATCCCAGTACTGGGATCTCCCCCATGGGCTTCAGAGCCAAGAAAAGGCCAGTGAAGTATGTGGGGCTGGCCAGCTGTGACAGAGCAGATCAGAAGGGAGCTGCAAAAGGGGGTACAAACCAGTGCCCAGGAAGAAGAGAATGGGATGATCCTACCTTTTTAGGTGAAAAAACACCCAAGGTGCCTCCATCCTCCCTCATGGCCACCCCCATTTCAGCCAGCAACGCTTCCCTGAAGGAGCAAGGGAAAGAAGAGCCTGTCAAAACTTCACGCACCCCTGGGGTCAGCACCAGGATGGAAGCCCATGGTTTGTCTCATGGATTGCAATGCAGGTCTTGTTACAGCTCTCATCATAATTCAGGCAGGTTTTTCAGGGCAGCCCACCTCTATAACAGGCTGACATGGTGGCTACTGGGGTGCCCAGGAGGCAACCCAGCATCTGGCTGGACATTCAAATGTTTGGGGTTCTAGCAGAGTGCAGAGCACAGGAAATGCCCAAGGAATGCCATCCCATCCCATCCCATCCCATCCCATCCCATCCCATCCCATCCCATCCCATCCCATCCCATCCCATCCCATCCCATCCCATCCCATCCCATCCCATCCCATCCCATCCCATCCCATCCCATCCCATCCCATCCCATCCCATCCCATCCCATCCCATCCCATCCCATCCATCCCATCCCATCCCATCCCATCCCACCCACCTCTCCATCCGTATCGCTTCCGTCCGTCGCAGTTTCTCCTCCCATGTCTCGTTCAGCTCTGCAATGATCTTCTCAGTCTCCTGCCAAGTGTGGGTTGAACACGGGGTCAGTGCACCCACAGGCAGCCCACCTGACCCCCCTGCCCAGCCCCAGCATGTTCCAGTRAGTCGCTGCTCCCAGTTTCAGGCTTGTTTACACAGCCGCAGCAGCATTTCACCCACATTTTTCCATCAGTCCCATCCTCAAAGAGTGAAGCATAAAGACCAAGTTCTCCATTCCCTTGCTGCCAGTGTGCTGAGCCAGGAGCGCTCATCCCATGGCCGGAGCACCCACCCCAAGCTCACAGCACCCATCCCACAAGGCAGCACCAGGAAGACCCCACAACACCCAAACCCTCAGTTTGGGCAAGCTCTAAGTCTGTCCACTCTGCAAGTGCACATCTGAATATTGTGTCCCGTGAGGATCACCCTCCCTGGGCTCCCAGAAAACAGCACGGGAACACCCTGCAGGGCAGCAGCCTCTCACCTTGAGCCTCTCGATGGCCTCCTCGCTGCCAGGAGCGAACATGATGCGCTCGTGGAGGCTGGCAACCGAGGCAGCACGGCTGGACAGGGCAGAGAGGGAGGAAGAGGGGCTGATCCCGGCGATGGCGTTGGTCACTGTGGAGAGATTGTCATGGCGCTGACTCAGCTCTGCCCCTCTAGCATCATTATTGTTCTCAAAGTCGGACACATCTACGGGCGCGGGAGGAGGGATGGGATGGGCCGGGGAAAGACACACAGACAGGATGACAGAGAAAGACAGAGACAAGAAAAGCTGTTGGGAAAAAAAAAAGAGTGGCCGGTGCGTCGAGAAGAAAGCCAGGAGTTAACAGGAAAAGGCACAGGCAACAGCACAGCGGTGCAGACAGCAACGGGGCAGGGCAGGCACTCTGCTCCCCAGCCTGGGCAGCCCTCAGGGAACGGCTGTGGGGTGAAGCAGATGCTGGAGCAGCCTTCCTGGGCTACCAGGGACACTTGTGCAACACCAGGTGCTGCATCCATCAGGTCTGGGGTCAAACGTCCTCCCCAGATATGTGCCACTGCCTCTGCCATCCCACCCCTCTCATACAGCCTGGGCTGTTCCCCCTGCCCAGATGCCCCAGATCAGACAGATCTGGGAGCAGAGAATGAGAAGTGAAGGGGATGAGAGGGGGTGGCCCTCTGTCCTACAAAGGGATCAAGCAGACAGGGCAGGAGAGGTGGCAGGATTTCCTCACAGGATGTGCTCAAAGGAAGCCCATGGCTTGATGGAGCAGCACCTTGGCCAGGCAGCCAGAGAGTGRAGCCAGGACTAGAGGCAGGGGTGCTCGCCAGCTGGCATGTCACCCCAAGGATCAGCTGTGGTGGCTTAGGACCCAGGGACCGGAGATGCTCCTCCAGCCCTGAGCAGCTCTGGGTCTCAGGGCACTGTGCCAGAGGCGGGCAGGGCACAGGTCAGCMGGTGCAGGAATAGTCACCCATCTCCCTTAGCCCACATCCAGGGAAGCTGAGCCAGGAAGGGACAGCCAGGCCCCTGTCCCCTCAGCAGGCTCACCACAGCCTGACCCTGAGTGGTCATCCATGGGGAGAAGCCTCCCCTCCATCAGTAGAGCACCATTCCACCCCACCCCAGTGCCGTGCCAGGCTCCAGCCCCGTGAGACAGCACCAGCAGAAGCAGCAGCAGCAGCAGCAGTGACAGGAAACGCTGGGGAGCACGGAGGAGGAGGGCCCTGTGCGGGCTGAGCCCTTGGCATGGCCAGGGGGAGGACACTGGTCCCTTCAGCACTGTCCCCAGCCCAGGTGCTAGCCACAACAGTGCCACCATCCCCAGTGCCAGCTCCCTGAGGATGGCCAGCCATGACAGTGCCACCATCCCCAGTGCCAGCTCCCTGAGGATGGCCAGCCATGACAGTGCCACCATCCCCAGTGCCAGCTCCCTGCGGATGGCCAGCCACGACAGTGCCACCATCCCCTGTGCCAGCTGCCAGCCCATCAGCAGGGATGGCTGCAGGAGCTCTCGGCCACGCCGCACGGTGCCCCCGGGCACAGCCTGCGCCTCCCAAAAGCCGTGAAAGCGACAGAGAGTACCAGAGATGGGGAATACACACATTTGGATCCTCCCGCAGCAGGATGGGCTAAAGAGAAAGAGAGGGCGGGAGCGGGGGTAAGACACAGAGAACAGAACAGGGGGGATCATCTCAGTAGGATATCCGAGGGGAGCCCGTGGGCGGGTGCGGTCCCAGGAACACCTTCCTGGCACCTCTGCTGGGTGCTGGATGCTGAGGATGGCGGGTGGAAGGGAAGAAGGGAAGGTTTGCTGGGCAGAAAGCAGCTCCCCCTSCACCAGGAGGGTGTTGGGGCCCGTGACCATGCGTGCAGGGGCTCACCAGAGGCAGCGGGATGCTGCCATGGGGCCAGTGGCACAGGATGCGGGGTGGCTGTGGGGACATCAGCCCTGCATGGCACAGAGCAGCCATGGTACCTACTGTCAATGATGTCCCCSAGGCCCTGGGCGTAGAGCAGGTCCCGCAGCCGCGCCACCTCGTCCTTGAGCTCCCGGATGAGTTTGTTGTTGGGGTCCTCGTTGATGACAGCGTTGCAGCGGATCTGCTTGGCRCGGTCGGCGTACCTAGGGAACGGCATGGTCTGCAATGGCGGCGAGAATGGGGCAAAACCCGGCTGCTGGGCAAGGAGGGATGCTGCAGAG
Source organism: Malurus melanocephalus (assembly GCF_030028575.1). Classification (NCBI taxonomy): domain Eukaryota; kingdom Metazoa; phylum Chordata; class Aves; order Passeriformes; family Maluridae; genus Malurus; species Malurus melanocephalus. The sequence continues at coordinate 17,486 of NW_026624573.1, forward strand.
CCCCTCCAGAAGAGGATCCTTTGGAGGATCCCAGTGCCAGGACAATCCTCTGGCTGCCTGGGGCTGCAGGTTCCCTCCCCAGCACACCCCCAGCCAGGGACACCGCAGAGGTGAGGACAGCACGTGGCCTCAGACAGGGCCCTGCTCTTGCTCACTGCAGGGAGAAGGAGGGCTCGTCCTCCTACCTGAGGGTGCTGAGGGTCTCATCGTAGTTGATGTCAGCAGGACTGAGAGCAGCAACCATGGCGGTTCTGGAGTTGCCTCCTGCCCGGTGAGACACACCCATGAGGGACAGCTGGCCCCTGTGCCCCTGTCACACTGCCTGGCAGCTGTGCCCGTCACCAGCCCACACCCCCACTGTCCTCACCCAGGTTCTCCCGTAGCAGCCAGGTCAGCACCGAGTCTCGGTATGGGATGAAATCCGTCTTCTTCTTCTTTTTGTTCTGGGGAAGGAGAGCAAAAGGAAGGGCTGTCAAACTGTCTGCTCTCTTCAAAGAGAAGGTGACAGCTGGTCCCCATGGGGACTTGGAGGAGAATGGCTCTCCTGGCCACTGCAGCCTCAGACATCCTTATCAGTGAAATGCCCTGAGCTGGGGGGATTGTTTAAAGCTGGGTACCAAACCCCCAGAATAAGGAGGAGACTGAAGATTCTGYCAGCCCCAAGGACAAGAATGGCTCGAATCCAGGCACAGCTTTACTCCCAAACCACCCTGCAACCCACTCCCAGCATGCTAAAAACCCTTCCCCGCCTGGGCACCTACCTTGTTTGGCCCCGAATCCTGCAAAGGAAACAGAGAGACCGTTTAAGGGAGCTGCTTCTTCCYTTGGCACCCACTACAGACCCCTGACCCTCAAGCAGAGTGGCAGGCACAGGTCCCCATGCAGGTGGCACCCTCACCAGTCCAGCTTGTCCCAGCCGCAGAGACAGCTTGGGATGTGTCTGCCCCTCCCTCGGGGCTGGGATGCTCCATCCCTCAGAGCTGGGATGCTCTGTCCCTCGGGGCTGGGATGCTCTATCCCTCAGAGCTGGGATGCTCCATCCCTCGGGGCTGGGATGCTCCATCCCTCGGGGCTGAGCCCACCCCTGCTGGCCTGAGCCCATTTCCCCCCGGTGCTGCTCTTTGTCCATGCTGTGGCCACCTACCATTTCAGCCAGGGCGGAGATGACCTTCCCCAGAGTGGTCAAGGACTTGTTGATGTTTGCTCCTTCCTGGTTACAAGAGGAAAAGCTCAGATGCTCAGGCCCSGTTTCAGAGCCACATTAAAGCCCAGGAGAATGAGGAATACCCAGTATGGCATGGGCAAAGAGCCACTGGTCTTACTGGTGACCAGCACCTCCCAGCTGGCACTCAGGGACCCTGGTGACACTGGCACCAGGCAGCTTTCAAACACTGTGCTGTCAGGGATTTTGGCACGCAGTGAGCAAGGAGTCAGGCAAGGAAAGGAAATGTTCTGGCTGGGGCTGAGGGAGGAGGACTCGGTGTCCCCACTGGGAGAAGGGGACAGTCCTCAYGCCAGCTCTCACCTTTAGCCTCGTGCCCTTGGCGCCCGTGGAATCAGCGCGCTCGCTCCCGGCCAGGTCCACCAGGCTGATCTTGCTGACCTGCAGGCACAGGGGAGGCTGTCAGCCCTGTGGCCACAGCAAACCTTGCCCAGCATGAGCCCAAAGCCTCCTGCAGGATGGCAGCCCTCTGAATGTCACAGCAGGGCCATCCCTGCAGGATTGGGTCAGGAGYAGGGCTGATATCCCCGCAGGCAGGGCTGAAGGGCACCAGCTGCCCAATATCCTGAAGAGTCCCTTGAGCTGTTCTTCCATCAGCACATGCCTGGGACTCATCTCCCCYCTGCCCCAATCCTCCATCAGGCTGCAGCACCCCATCCCCAGTGCTGATGGAAGAACACACGAGTCCTCCCTGCCCTTACCTTCTCAGTGGTGATGTCTGTCTCAGCGTCGTGCCGCTTCTGCGTGAAGATGATGTTGAACACGGCGTGGGAGCGGCTGCTGGTCTCGTTCATGTTGGTSGCAGCCACTGTGCTGCAGGGAGAGTGGGACAGGGGGTGTGACACTCTGAGGGACACTGGAGCAGCTGGTGACAGGGCCAGGGCTCGTGCCAGGACAGGGTACATGGWGGGAAGGCAAGTCTGGAGGACAGCAGAGGGCTCAGGAGGAGATGTGCACAAGTTCAGGCTTTYCCCTGCTGTCTCCAGTGCATTTTGAAGGCAGGAAGAAGGTGAGGTGAGAGCAAGTGGGGGTACCCAGCACTCAGCCAGAAGGGGACTGTCACCTCCAGAGCAGCTGGAGGATTCCTGACCAAGTAAGGAATAAAGCAGGACCTTCAGGAAATGTCTGCCAGCCTTCCAAACCCTGTCCATCTCCTTCCCCAACTCACCGGGCTTTGTTTCCAGAGTCCATAAGGTCCTGGATGTCATTGTAGGAGGTCACAGCCAGCTTGGAAAGGTCCTCAACATACGGACCCATAAGGGGGTGCTCCCTCACCCGCAGGTTGCCCTTGTTCTTGGGGTTCAGGAGGTCCCTCACGCGCTCGCAGTAGATTTCCATGTAGCTCACCTAGAGCAGAGCAGAATGAGCCGCCCAGCACCCCCAAAGAGGGCTCTGCCCACTGGCACAACCCCTAGGGCAGGGTGGGAGGCTGAAGGGGCAGGCAGGCAGTGGGTGGGTGCCTACCTCCACGGAATAGGACATGTTGTCATTCGTYGTGTCGTTGATGCGGGAGAAGAGATCCTCGCACAGCTGCGGACACAAGAGCCAGGCTCAGCCCCCCCCAGCAGGGTGCTCCTGGGGCCACAGGCATTTCTACCTTTTCATGGTGAGTGCTGGGATGGCTCCTGGGGAGCTGGCAGAGCCCCCCAGAGCGGCTCCATGCCCTGCTGGGCCAGCATGGGCAGCTCTTGGCAAGCAGCTCAGCACCTGCACTGCTGCTGCTCACATACACTGGCCTTGTGTGGCCAGAGCACAGTCCAGCCAGTCCTGAAGAGCCTGAATGACCCTCCATGGCTCTCAGTCCATAGCAGAGCCATGCCAGCTCACTGTCACTGTCACTGTCACTGTCACTGTCACTGTCACTGTCACTGCCACTGCAAGCCATTACACCTTGGCAAAACCCCGCCCTGCTGCCCTCTTTCCCCCAGCTCTGCCTTTCCTTTGGGCACCCCTTTGAGCCCAGGGGTACAGGCAGCTCTGCCAGGCACACCTGTGGGATGATGCCTTGCTGGTCCTTCTCCTGCTTGCCCATCATGGTGTAGGATTTGCCAGCTCCTGTCTGCCCGTAGGCGAAGATGCAGACGTTGTAGCCCTCGAAGGCGTGCTGCAGCATCTCCTCGCCGATGTCRCGGTACACTTGCTTCTGGGATGCATAGTTGATGTCTGCAGGCTGCACGGAGGAGAGGGACATGGGCAAATGTGACAAGGACACCCCCCTGCCTCTCCCCAGCCCGGCCGTCCAGGCGGGCTCAGGCCTCCCCGTGCTCACCGTAGTGTGGGACCAGTAGGAATAGTCAAAGCTGAAGCTTTTTGGYGTCTCTTTGGGCTGCTTTGGGTTCAGGATAGCTGGGGACAAACAGATGGGAATGTGAGGTCACCAGCCACCCCTGGCACCCCTGCATCCTCCCCATGCTCCTCAGACACATGGGAGGGGTGAAGGGTGATGTGGGTCAGTCAAAAATGGTCCTGAAAGGTGGACTGGGACCCTTCCAGATCTGCAGGTGGGTCCAGAACCCYCAGACCCCAACAGTGAAAGCAGAGGGGGTGGGTACCGTAGACAGCCCTTCTGTATAATATCAAAGTATCTTTATATACATTAGAAATCAAATTGGTTCAAGATGGAAAAAATGCCAGCCCTTCTTCCCTTCACTGTTACTTTAAGATATCTTACATGTTCAYTARAAGACCCAGCAATTATTCATTGAATTGGCTAAATGATTSTTCCTTGTTAATGCATGCTAACACAGGTAGTCTGGTCCTTTTTTCTTCTTTCTTTTTTCCTTTTAAATGATTTTTTAACAGAAAAGGAAAGGGAAACAGGGAAAACCCTGTCCTTATTCTCCTTCTTTTACCATTTTCTCTACCTTTAAAYGTCAATACCTTTGCCAGTTGGAATGGAGCTCAAGGAATTTTCATACCTTGCTTTAGTCTGAGTTGCCATATTTTCTGCATTGGCAGCTTTATACAACTGAGAGGAYTGAGCAGAGCCCAGTGAACAGGGCAGAGCCCTGCCCAAACACCTTGCTGGGCACAGTGATGAGGACATGACTCCTTCCCTCGGAGGGAACCCAAGGCATCTGCCTGTGAGAGCCCAGCACTGGCACAGGAGGGTCATAGCCTGCTTTTCCCCATGGCTGGGGGACACTGGGGGACATGTCCAAAGCTCCCCTGCTGGCACCTGTGGGGTGGGGGCAGCTGAGACCCTGCCAGGGCTCCCTGAAAGCCCCTGCAGCCTCCCCAGGTGCCYAGCCCCAGCAGGATGATTAATGCCTCGTGTCACAGCACCAGCGGAAACAAGAGTCTGTCTGCTTTTGTCACCCCCTGATGAAAAGGACGTTGCTATGGAAATTGGAGACTGCATCACTGCTCTTCCCCATGCCGTGTTTTTTTTCCCTCCTCTAGAGCATTTATGATGTGCTTTTTTTCCGAAACAGCAGATGCATCAGAAGAAACCCAAAGCAGGGTAATCACGAGATTCAGGCACCAGCCRTGCTGGGTGACATTGAGGTGACCTTGCAGGCCTGTGCAGCACAGCTCCCGTGCCCGCTGCCCCAGCTGCTTCCTGGCACAACTGAGGATGAGGAATCACAGAATCATAGAATCACAGAGTCTCAGAATCACAGAGTCACAGAATCACAGGATCACAAAATCACAGAATCACAGGATCACCAGGGTTGGAAGAGACCTTCAAGATCTTCCAGTCCAACCCATGCCCAACACCTCAGCTAACCCACGGCACCAGCACCACATCCAATCTCTCTTGAAACACATCCAAGGATGGTGACTCCACCCCCTCCCTGGGCAGCCCATTCCACTGCTTTATCACTCTTTCTGTATAAAACTTTTTCCTATTGGCACAGTTTAAGACTGCCACAAGGAAGCCACAAGCCCTGAGCTTTCTCCACCCCAACCTTCTCTGCCCTGCAGCTGCAGYCAGCCAGGGCTTGAACCCTCTCCAGTTCCAGCTGGGGCCTTCCCGAGCAGCCCCAGGCACGGTGCAGCTCAGTGCYGTGGTGTCTGATGCCCAGATGTGCAGTGTCACACATATGGATGCTTTCTGCTCRGAATTCCTCCTCCATTCCCCCCATGGATAACCCCAGTACGGGTGCACCACTTGTGGCCTGAGAACAGCCCAGCCCCGCCTGCAAGGGCAGCGAGGCAGGGAGGGGAAGGGTGGGAAATGGGGTCAGGATCCAGCCCTGACCCCAAAACCACAGCRTGGAGCTSCTCAGAGGCTCCTTCCTGCCGACASAAGCCCAGGTCTGGCGCCACAGAGGGGCTGGCACGGGCTCCCTGCCCGCCTGCCCACTGCAGACAGCCTGACTCCAGAGCTCTGGACACCTGCTGCATTCCAGGCACACTGATTACCCAGAAAAAGGTCCGGGAAGTAACAACTGGCAATCCTGCAGCAGCAAACAGCGATGTGGAGGGCCCTGGAAGGGCAGTTTTTTGGTGGCAGCCCTTTCCTGGTCCCTGCCAATGCCTGCTTGTTGTGCTGTTGTGGAGAGAAGCAGGTGTAGACACTGTGCAAGGAGTGGGGTGGAGCATCCCTGATGGCTCCTGGTGTCCAGCCTGGCAGCCCCACCATGTCACCATGTCACCTGTGCTTGGCTCTGGTCTCTGCCCAGCAGGGCTGACCMTCTCCACAGCGACCAGGGGCAGAGATGAGCGGAGCAGCAGGCAGGATGGAGCTGCACAAGGCGGCTGTTCTGCATCCCAGTGCCAGCCCATGCTGGGCACGGGCAGAGGAGCGGCCGGGGATGGCACCAAGCAGCTCCAGGCGCCCCAGCTGCAGCTGCCCAGCTGGCATGGGACACCAGGGATTGGGACACAGGGGAGCAGGGAGCATCCCAAGAGCAGGCATCTCCTGTCCTGAGCCCAAACTCTCTCCCCTTGCCCCTGCCATTCCCAYTTTTTGCCTGCAGGCAGATGGATGGTGCTGGTGGAATTTTCCCTTTCCTCTGACCAGGCATACAGGGCTTTTGCAAAGCTGCTGCCAGCAATTCATGCTCTGGGCCAGTGGGATTCAAATGGCGAGGAGGGGTRTGGAGGTGAAGAAAAACACACAGACAAGGGGGCAGGAAGGAGGAAAACTTCTGGAGACCTCCCTCACCCTGCCCTGAAGAGCACAGGAATGGGCAGGCACTGGGCAGGATAAAGCCCAGAACCCACATCAGAGAAAATCATCACCAGATTTTAAAGCTCCAGATGAAGAATATTAATGGCCCTTGCTCACCGTCCTGGTGGGAGCTGTCAGGAGAGGGGCCAGGGGTGCCAGGGRKGGTGCCCAWMGAGTGCAGGACACCACAGGAACACRGCAGCAGTGCTGGCCAGAGTGGGGTGGCTGTGGTGGCTGGAATTTGCAGGCAAAGGGACAGCAGGGAAAGGCTGATCCCTTCCCACCCTGGGCCCCCTGCCCCCACAGGGTTCAATGCATCGGGCAGGACAAGAACCTGCCTCACCCCAGCACATGCAAAGGTCTCYGCAAATCACCCTGGCCAGGGGAAAACTTGCCCTCCCTCCCCTCAAACGTGTTTATCTTTGGCTTCTCYGCAGGGAGCCGGGGGGATTGAGACAGTCCTGCTCTGCTGGCMTCCTCCTGCCTCCACCAACCACAGAATCAGGCTGCTGAGCCCCCCACACCTGCTCCCCAGCCCCCTGGCCAAGAGGATTAGCCAGTGGTTTGTCCATTCATGGGGAAAATCCTCGCTGTCAGCAAAGGGCTCCTGCCTGYGCAGGGCTGGGGGCACAGCCGGGGTGAGCAGGGGGAGCAGGGGCAGACAGCTCTGAGCAAACGTGGCCATGGAAGGGTGGGGGATGCCTGAGGCTCCTGACCAGGCCTGGGGCCATCAGAACCACAACTGGGGACTCTACCCCRCCTGCTCCCTGGCCCTGGGCAGGTGGGAAGCTCCTGCATGGCCAGGAGGGGGGAAGCTCTGCACCCCGGGCAGATGGAGAATCCCTGTCCAGCCACAAAGGGAGAACCCCCACAGGATCCAGAGCCCAGCAGATGCTGCCCCACAGACCTCCCATCCCTG
>NW_026624573.1:24860-44375 GCF_030028575.1 Malurus melanocephalus
CGCTGGGGTCTGCAGAGTGACCAGGGGGCCGCTGGGGTCCCAGAGTGGCCAGGGGAGCCACAGAGTGGCCTTCACCCTGGGGTGGCCGGTGTCCCCAGCAGCAGCGTTGCCATGGCAGCCCGCACGGCGCGGGAGGCTGGCAGCGGTGCTGCACCCACCACCGGTGACGCAGGCAGCCCCGGGCGGGCGGGCAGCGAGTTATTTTAGACACTGTCCCATCTGGAGGCTTCCAGAGCCAAAGAGGAGGGATTTGGCTGTCACTCTGACGCTGCACTGCCAGCAGCTGTTATTGAAAGAGGGGACGGGCCCCTGGCAGGACATGCAGCCCCAAGACCCTCACGCTACATCCCCTGCCCTGAGCACATCATTCCCTGGGCAAATCCTCCTCCCACCCCACCATCCTGCTGCTGYTGCATCCCAAGAGCCCAGAGAAGCAGGGATGGCTCCAGAGTGGTACCTGGCCAGGGTAACCACTTGCTGGCCCATGCACGGCTTCAAGGCCAGGCTGGATGTGGAAGAGCCTGATCTATAGAGGAAGGCTGGAATGAGATCATCTTTAACATCCCTTCCAAACCATCCTGTGATTCTGTGATTCCTCCCTCACTGCCTACCAGGGAATACTGCCCCTTTCACCAAAATCCAAAGGCTTTGACCCACCACTGCCATTCCAACAGCAGGGCCACATTTCTCTTCAGGAAATCCGACATCCTCCCCACATTTCCCCCTCCAAACGCCTCCAGGTGATACCAAGGATGGCCCCCTGTGCTCCTTCCCAGGCAGCACCCAGAGCCCCCTGCCCCAGGCACTCACTGGTGGTGCTCCCCGACATCTGGATGATGCATTTGGATTCCCGGCTCATCTCCCGGGAGTTGAAGGGCCGGACGCGCACTGCCACCTTCACGGACGCTCCCGCCATGGCGCCGGCCGGGGGTGGGTCCTGCTAGCGAGGAGCAGCGCCTGTCCTGCCAAAGGGGACAAGAGCGGGTTAGGAAAGCTGCCATTCCAATCCCCCACATCTCTGTGCCAGATGAATGGAAAGCCTGTGCAAGGAAACCTCCTGGGAGCACTGTTCTGCCTCTGCCCGAAAGATGACATTTTGTTTCGTAGCTCGTTTTACCTCTCCCTTCTCCCCGCTGTATCTCRGTTCAGGACCCCCAGCTCAGCCCCAGGGCAGCACTCCATCACCCTGCAGGCACCCAGAGCAGTGGACAGAGCTTTGTAGGCACAGCCAGCACCAGCAGAACGTGAAGGAGCAGCTTCTCCATCCCCCTGGCATCGAGCAGGTACCCCCTCATCTGCAGGCGAGCCCACAGCCCCCTGCCCCCTGCCCGAGCCTCCTGCCCACATCCCCTGCCCCCTGCCCGAGCCTCCTGCCCCCGCTCCAGCAGCACAGAGCTGCATTCCACCAGGAGAGGAGGCGGCTGCTGGACACAGCCCCTGGCATGTGCCTCCCATTCAGCTCCCACAAAGCAGACGTGCAGCATCAGCACCAGCAGCCCTTCCTGGGARGCCAGTGGCCATCACACGCAGCTGAAGCTCCCAGTTTGCCATCATTTTCCCACTGCTTTTGTTAAAAGATTGTTATTAATAATCACTATTATTATTATTATTAATCACMAATCTCACAGGACGAAGCAWACCGCTCACTGCCATCTCCCAGAGYGGTTKCCCAYCCCAGYRCTGCTGCCCACGTGCTCTGCAGCCCATCCCCACCTTCCCTGAGCTGCCTCAGCCAAACCTCAGGAGCATTGGGCAGAAAATGACGCTGGGATCCTTCCTCTGATTGCTGCATTCTTCGAGATTCTTCTGGACCTGACAAAATCCATTCCTGCCTCCTAATGTTTGTCCCTTTTCCTGCTTTTCCCTGCTGCTCCCTGTGCAGAGCCTGCTRGTGAAAAGGGAGTGCAGGACCCCTCAGAAAATTGGCAGGAATCTCTCTTGTGGCATCCCACCTGAAAAGGCGTTGTAAATTCCCTTGCCTGGCTTTGCCAGCTGGGTGCTTGCTCCAGGAGAAAGGAGATCAGGGAGGAATGAGATCGTTAGGGTCTGGTTACATGGGCCATGACCAGAGGGAAATGGAGCAGCAAGGATGGATCTCGATCATGAGATGCGTTTTCCCTTAACGCAAATGAAAAATTCAGGAGAATTTGTGGAAAAGAGGGCGGGGGAAGGGAAGCAAAAACAAATCCACAGAATAGAAAGTATCCCAAGAGAAGGGCATGGCTTTAAAACCATCTGAGGTTTGACCGCTCTGGTTTGATCTCCAAGGGGGTGAGAGGAAACCACAAGCAGGTGCACTCATGGCACAGTGGAAAAACTTGAATCAAGAAAGCATTACTGCCCTTCAGAAACCCTTTGAATATTTTAAAAGTGAGCTGGCATGTCCAACAGTAGGAGGAGGACAAAGCTGCTTCTGTTGGAGTTCCCAAACCCTCCTCTTATCTTCCCGCTGGGATGGCTCTGGAGCTCCTGCTGCRCTCAGCCACTGGTCACACCCATAAATCCCAGGGTTCAAGCATTTGATCCCAGGCTTTCTTGAGCTTGGATTATTTTAAGCAGATGTTTAACACCACCCTTGAGTCCCTAAGCCAGCGAGTGGGCTGCTGCGTGCCAGTGGCCTCRATGGGGGAAAGGAAAAATCAAACAGAAATGGTTGCCAAAGAGGAATGAAAAAGCTGTTTTCCCCATAAATGATGGGATATATTTCCACGTGGAAGGGCTGCATCGTCAAGATGTCATCAGCTCGGGCTGCTCCACCCTGTGGCACCGCTCAGGGACAATGGATTCATCCCCAGGCTAAATCCCATCCACACCTGACAGCTGCCCATGTCAAACACTTCCCTCTGGTCTCCAGTCAGGGCAGCTCCCTTCCCCCAGCTCTGCAGCCTCTCCAGCCTCCAGGGCTCTGCAGAGGTGGCTCAGGCCCCTGGACTGCTTCCTCCTGCACTGCCAGCAGAGCAGCACACCCAGCAGTGAGCCTGCCAGCCCCGGGACCACCTGCTGCCAGCCCCGGGACCACCTGCTGCCAGCCACGGGCCACCTCAGCCGCTGCCCTTATCCCCTCCCACCCTGTGCCACTCCCAGCCTCCCAGCCCTATCACTTCCCATGAAAAAGCTCTGCTTTCTCCTTTGAACCACTTCTCCATGTGGCTCATCCTGCYGTGTACCTTCCACTGGTGCTGCTTTCCTTTCTGTGCTTTCTTCTGCCCGGTCAGCCCCACACTCTGTTCCTCCACCCGGAGAAAGCCACTCCTCGCCAGCAGAACCATTTCCCTCTCCCTGCCATCCACAGCCCACATCCCAGTGTATTCCCATCAGGCTCTCCTTGCCCAGTGGTGTGAGCTCCTCTCCCTGCCAGTTTTCCCTGACGCAGAGCCCCAGTTCCWTTTTCTGCTCCATCCATTTCCTTCAGCTTCCTCGGTTGGCAATGCGCTGCTTCCCTCTGCTCCTGGGCAGCTCTCCAGCTCCATCCCTGCCACGGCAGCACAAGGACCCCAGGCAACGCCGTGTGCCCTTGGGGGTCACCAGCAGACACTGACCCCGCTGCTTCTCACCCTCCTTTCCTTCCCSTGACTCACTTTCCGGGCTCAGCAGGGAGGAATTCAACCTGCACCCATTTRATGCAGGAGCACACTGAGCCACGTTATCCCTGGTCAGATGAGAGGGCCCAGGCTGCAGCCAGCAGGGCCAGGGGCAGCGCCCTGCAGCCTGTGAGCAGCTCCAGCCCAGCCAGCTCACCCTGCCTGGGGACAGCCAGCCACCGCCCGCCTAACCCGCTGCCATCGAGAGAAATTCAATAAGCCATGACCAGCCCTTCGCTGGGAGCGGGCCAGCACWGAAACCCCGCTCCCTATTCCCTCCCAGAGCCACCCCACACACGGGAGGCTGCAGAGAAGAATGGCCAAGTCCACACCTTTGGATCTGCCCCCCAATTCTCAGGGCATCCCTTCCCCCTCTCTTCCCCTGCAGCCTGCTGGCTCTGCSCATCCCTGTGACACACCGGTCACCCCCAGTGAGGAGCCACGATTAACCGGATCAACCAAGATTAATTGGGCAGAGATCAGCTAATGAAACCTCTCTCAAGTGCAATGGCTACCAACTGGCAGCCTTCTCCTGCGGAGAGGTGACCAACGGGACAGGGAGCATTGTCCCCAGGTGCCACCAACAAGAGAGCTCTTYCCCAAAGGATGCCAAGGAGATGCCACGCTGCCGGTCCCCAGCTCCAGCAAWGACGAGCTGCCTGCGCCCAGGAAACCCAAGGTGAATTTCCCTTTGTCTGCACGCACCAAATCCCACCTCACCTCGGTGCCGAGGGTGGACGCCCCSTCTGGTGCTCTCAGCAGCCGCCTGGCTTTGTTACGGCAAGCCCTTCCCCTGCACCCTTTGTTGGGGTCCCCCAGCTCTGAGTGGGACCGCGGGAGCCTGCCGTGCCTCTGGGGCMGCGGGGAGCATGTCACCGGATGACATGGCACCATCAGCGCCTGCCAGCCGAGCCGGGAGCGCTCGTCACCCACCCCCCGCCCCACACAAGGGCACGGGGCCGTGACAGTGCAGTTTTCCCAGAGCAGCACCTGCAGGCTCGGAGGACAGCCCAGGACAAGGGCAAGCGCCCCCCGTGCTCAGATGAAGTCCAGCCCCTGCCTCCCCAGTGCCACCACGGGCACCGTGCCCACCGCACCTCCCGCCCACCCCAGCGGGGGACGCAGCTTCAGGGCAGGGCTTGCAGCTCCCTGAGAATTCCCGTGCAGATTGGGTTTGATAGAAAATGTAAGGATGTGGATGAAGGGTTCTGCTCCCCATCTCTGCTGCAGARCAACCCCACCCGCCATCCCTGCTCCCGCCATCCTCCCTTCCCGACACTCACACCCAAAGCAGGGAAAGCTGCTCAGGAAAGGCAGTGAGCTCCAGAGGGTGCCCAGCATTGCCGGGCACGGAGAAGGGCAGCCGGGGAGGGGGCAGACAACAGGTCCCCACGCGACCCAGGGCTGGAGGGGCTGCGGCTCTTGCCACACACATGCTGGGAGGCGGAGGGTGGTGGCAGCATCTTTGCCAGCACCAGCTGCCACCTCCCAGACAAAATGGAGGTCAGCAGCAGCACGCCGAGATGGCAGAGCCACCACACCCCTGTCCGTACCCGGGGGAGGGGGAGGGTCTGCTGCCTCCCTGTCCCCCCAGAGCCACCGAGGCACCTGCGCGGGGCTGCTTTGGGTGCGGGGGCATGGAAGGACGCCTGGCTGGGGGGGTGACAGGGGAGATGCTCGGCGGGTTCCTTGTCCTCCCCGAGCCCTGATGCTGTCGCCTGGGWCCTGAGCAGGCAGGAGATCGGCTCACATGGGGTCTGCAGGATCTGGGGGAGGGGTCACTGCCCCGAGAGGGAAGAGGAGGAGGAAAAGGAGGAGGAGGAAGCATAGGAGGAAGACAATAGAACAGGTGCAAGGCTGCTCCCTGGCAACCTGGATGCCCAAGCGCGGAGCTCTGTACTAGCCCTGCGCCCTGGGAGCTGCCCCTTGAGCAGCCAGCAGCCCGCCCCGGCCCGCAGTGACATGGCGGCCCTTGCCCAGCCGCCCCACAGCGCAAGGTCAGGGCAGCTCTCGTCCTTGGGGGGCMAGAAGAGCCCCAGCATGGCAGCGCCTTTGGCCGCTCCCCGGGCGAGAGCCCCAGGTGGGGCATCGCCGCCTCCCTCCAGCGCGGCTGGCGCTGACTCTGAAGCATTATGATGATGATGACGCAAGATGGCTCAGCTGCATGAGCAGAGCATCTGCCCCGGAGGGAAGAGCGGGGGTGGTTCTGGGGTGACAAGGGGTTCCTGTGCCCCCCGCCACGGGCTGCGGGGATGGCATCCTCCCCCTTCGCACCCCGGCTGGGGCCGGGGCGGCAGAGGCGTCTCCCCGTCCGCGGGCAGGCCCCCCCTTCCCCCGTCTGGATCCTTCTGGAAGACGGGGCGGCACCCGGCGGTCACCGTGCTGGGGACCCCAGGGCAGTTTCCCCGCACGCACGACTTTGAGCATCGGGGGGCCCGGCACAATGGCCATCGGCCAGAGCCCCCAGCCCCGCCGGACCCTCGGGGATGCGCATCCCGCTCCCACCCGCCACGCCCGGCCCCCGCCGGGGCCACGAGGGGCGGCACCGCCACCCCGGAGCAGCCGCCCTCCCCGCCTCGGCCAGCGCCCCGGGGTCACGGCGGGGCTGCCCCGTCCYTCGCGATGCCGCCCGGCCCTACCTGTGCTGGCCGTGGCCGTGCCCGGTCCGGAGGGGCGCAGCGCTCAGCCGTGAGCGGGGGCCGCCGGCATGAGGCCGACCCGCGCGGTGCGATGCGGTCCTGGTGGCGGTGCCGGTGTCGGTGCCGGTGCCGGTGCGGGTGGCAGCGGCCCCGCCCCTGCGGTCCCCGCCCCACGCTCTGGTTGGCAGCCGCCGCCGCCGCCGCCGCCCGGAGGGGGACGGGGGGACCGGGAGGGCGCGYTCGGGGATGCAGCGGTGACGTCAGCGCATCCCCCGGCCCCGGGCGAGCTGCGGATCCGCCGCAGGGGCGGGGCGGGGCGGGGCCGCGCCGCTATCGCCAGCCGTCACCCGGCAACCGGCGCGGTCCCGGTGCCCCSGTACCCCGGTACCTCGGTGCCCCGGTACCCCCGGCCCTGCTCCCCGGAGCGGTACTCCGAGCAGCGGCCCCCGCCGCGGCTTCCTGTGCCCCGGCCCCGGCGCCGCCAGTTCGCTCGTCCGTCCGCCGAGCCCCCGCCCGCCGCCCGGGGCACGGCCGTTCCTGCCCATCTGCGCCCGGAATTCCGAGCCAGCGCAGAAAGCGGATTATTCCTTCGCTGCCAGCTGTTTCCAGCAGCACGGCCACCCTCGTCCCACGGCAGCCGCGAGGCCACGCGTCCCCTCCCCGCCCCAGCCGTGCCCCAAATCTCTCTGGAGCACAGGCAACTGGGTCGGCTTCTTCACCCGATATGTCGTCATGACTGTGGTGGGATGATGGCTGGGCAGCGAGGCTGTCCCGAGGCTCATTGTGGCTTCCATCATTTGTGAGGGAGCGGACACATCTGCCCCCAGCTCCTCTCAGGAATAGCCATCCAGCTRTGGGGCAGATGTGCTCTCACCTGGCATCGTTGCTGTTCCCATGCCGCTGTCCCATGTGTCTTCAGCAGCAGCCACGGGTGCCAGCTCTGCCAGGKGGGAATTCTCACCCCTGTGCTGGCATCCCTAACCAAAGCTTTGTTCACTGAGGGGCTGCTCTGAGCAGGGACCCACTCATGGATCTGCTGAAGCTGGCAGCGGGCAGCTCGTTTGCATTTCAGGGTATGGATGGCAGAGAATGTGCCMGAGGATGGGCATGATGCAATGGGCTGTGGGCACACTGAAATGCCACATGGGCCTGTGGCAACACCGGGATGCCCTGGGATGCTCATGATCCAGGCTGAGCCTGCAGAGCACCTCTGTGGCAGGGACTGTGGCCGTGTCTCTGCCTTGGTGCACATGACTCCACTGGCCAGCCTCCTTCAGGCTGYCACCCTGCCAGACATCCCTCTGGACCAGCAAGGCAGGTCCCTGGTCAGGGTGCCCTGATCAACAGGAATTTTGTGCTGCTATGACCATGGCAGCTGTGCCACACCGGTCCCCTGGCACAGGATCTGGGTGCCCAGAGCAGGGATCTATCTGCTGCGATGCTGTTGGGAAATGTTAGCCCTGGTGTTGTGGGGGCCGTGGGGACAGGGATTGCGGGGTGCTGACGAGCCCCAGAGGCTGGTGTACCTGGGGAGCGATGCCCCAAGCACTAGCAGGGGGGCTGCCCCCAAAATGAGGGGCCCAAGACAGCAGGCTTAGCACTGGTGACACATTAACCAGAGCAGAGGAGGYGACCAGGGGTAGAGTCCAGACTGGCAGGGGGAGCACTCAATTGTGGGTCAAGGTCCATGGGGACACTGGACACTGCTGGCACAGGATGCACTGTGCTGCAGTGCTGGCTGCTGCTCAGGCTGCTCCTCTTCTCCGGGCTCAGCTCCTGGGGACATCCTGCCGTGCCATGGCCACCAGCCTGCTCCGTGTCCCCCCACCCCAGGAGCTGCTCCGGCCCCTGGCCGTGCCCGACAGGCTGCTGCTTGGGCCAGGGCCCAGCAATGTGCCCTCCCGCATCCGGGCCGCGGGCGGTCGGCAGCTCCTGGGCCACATGCACCCTGAAACGYTGCAGGTGAGCTGCCCCAGCCCAGTTTTCCTCCCCTCCCCTCCTCTTCCTCACCCCCACGAGGGGCTGGAACAGCTTTGCTGGGGCAAGAGGAGCAGTAGCAATGCTGGCCAGCGTCCCTCTGCCGCAGGTGATGGATGAGATCAAGGCAGGCATCCAGTACGCCTTCCAGACGCAGAACCCACTGACCCTGGCCCTCAGCGGCAGCGGCCACTGTGCCATGGAGGCCGCCCTCCTGAACCTGCTCGAGCATGGTGACACCGTGCTGGTGGCCATCAATGGCATCTGGGGACAGCGTGCCGCCGATATTGCCAGGAGGCTGGGTACGCCAGGGACRGCGGGATGGCATGGCAGGGCTGAGGGGACTGGGCTGGAAGGCAGGGTGCCCTGGTTTGCTSTCCCCATCCTGGCAGGGACCGGTGACATGGCTTACAGAGCAGAGAGCACTCCAGGTGTTTTCCAAGAGTGATGTCCCTCCATTTAGGACACTTTATGGCTTTTCCCCTGGGCAAATCTGCAGGAGGCCACACCCTGGCAGGCACCTGTGCTCCTGGTTCATGTGTGACCTGCTTCATGGAGCAGGTGARTGCCGTGCTTGGGGAAGCACGCCCAAACCTCACTGTCCTCTGCCCAAATTCCTCCCAGGAGCCAATGTCCATGAGCTGCTGAAGCCCCCGGGCGAGTACTTCACTCCACGAGACATCGAGCAGGTGAGTGCTGGCCGCTGTGCAGAGGGCACAAGCTGATGTCCAGTGTGGTCAYCTTCCCCCTGTGTCACACAGGGCCTGGTGCAGCACAAACCCTTGGTGCTCTTCATCACCCACGGCGAGTCCTCCACGGGCGTGCTGCAGCCACTGGAGGGGCTGGGCGAGCTGTGCCACCGGTCAGTGTGTGACAGGCACCCACAGGGACTGAGGGCACCCAAGGTCACCCCTGGGGATTGGGGCCTGGGGATTTACATGTCCTGGGCTTTTCTCAAGCGGTTGGTGCCRGTGACACTCGCAGCCCCTGTCGGGATGCCGGGCTGTGGGCAGAGGCGTGGCCAGAGGAGGTGGCCGGAGCACCGGGCTGAGCTCTGTCCCCCCACAGGCATGGCTGCCTGCTGCTTGTGGACGCTGTGGCATCGCTCGGGGGAGCCCCCATCTTCATGGACCAGCAGGGTAAGAGCCCCAGTGCCAYCATGGGCAACCAGGGGACAGAGGGGCTCATGCCAGGGACAGGGAGAGAGAGCAGTGGGATCCGCCTGCATTTTGGCTAGCAGCACTGCAAACTGCRTCCAGCTGCATCCAGAGAGCCTTGGGGGACCACCAGCAGCGCCAGGGCCCCCCAAAGCAGCCTGAACACGAGTGGGACCTGCAGTGGGTGCCATCCTTGTGCTTCTCACCCGCCACTCACAGCTAGGTGGGAGGGSTCAGCGTTTTCCTGCCGGGAGCCTCTGATTCCTGAGGAGTTGTTTTCTCTCTCGGGCAGAGATTGATGTCCTGTACTCGGGGTCCCAGAAAGTCCTCAACGCACCCCCCGGCAGTGCCCCCATCTCATTCAGCGAGCGAGCCAGGTAAGGGCAGCCCGGTCTCACCGGRGAGGAAGGCGATGGGGCTGGGAGAGCTGTCACCTCTGTCCTTTGCCTGCCACCTGCTTCGGCGTCACTCTGTGCAGAGCATGCCCAGCAGCAGTGCTGGGGGTAGAGCCCATCCCATCCCTGGGCAGTAACTGGGAGCTGGAGCCAATCTCTGAGCTCGCTTTAGGGCAGTCCYCCCTCCCATGGGTCCGATCCCACCTTGGAGCGGGTGGGGTCAAGGTCCGACCTCTCCCCAGCTCTGTTTCGCCAGGGAGAAGATGCTGAGGAGGAAGACGAAGCCCCCGTCCTTCTATCTGGACATGGGCTGGCTGGCGAACTACTGGGGCTGTGACGGGGAGCCACGGAGGTGAGGGCGGCTTCTCTGGCGACAGACGGCTGCGAACGCTCCCCGCCCAGCCTGSCTTTGTCCCGGCTCGGGCAGGGCTCAGGCCCTGCCTCCCCATCACCCTGTCGGCTGTCACCGCTCCCCGCACTGGGTGATGAGGAGGAGGGGGTGCCGTGCCTCAGTTTCCCCGACCGCGGGCAGGAGGCTGCCGTGCTGCGGCTGAGCTGAGCTCCTGTGGGTGCCTTTGAATTTTGGTTTGGTTATTTTTTTTTTTGTTTTTTGCAGGTACCACCACACGGCGCCCATCAACAGCTTCTTCAGCCTGCGGGAGGGCTTGGCCGTGCTGGCGGAACTGGTGAGCGGCGCCAGGCAGCCCAGGGGCGCGGAGGAGCGGCGGCTGCCAGGAGATGCCTGCCGGCAGCAGAGACCTTCTCTSTCCTCTCTGCCCGCAGGGTCTGGAGAGCTCCTGGGAGCGACACCGTGCCAACTGCAGCCGGCTGTGCCAGGGGCTGCGTGACCTGGGSCTTGAGCTCTTTGTGAAGGAGGAGGTGAGTGCAGGGCAAGCCTGGAGCAGGGGACRCAGCCCTGTGCAGCTGGAGATGTGCCTGGCAGCTTTTGATGCCAGAGAAAAGGCTCCCCCCTCAGCGATGCTCTCGGGTGGCAGCGTGCTGGGGTCACTGAGGGCCGTGGGATTGAGTCCAGTTTCTCTCTCAGARGGTCAGACTTCCCACCATCACCACGGTCAGGGTGCCCGAGGGCTACGACTGGAAGGACATCACGGCCTTTCTGATGGACAAGCATGGCATGGAGATCTCGGGGGGCCTGGGCCCCACGGTGGGCAAGGTGGGCAGAGTCCTCCCSTCCTGCTGCCCACGGCTGGGCACCGAACCCCGCATTCACTGCCACTCTCTGGCTGCCACAGCGTGTGCGGCTGGCTGTGTCCCATCGCCCCGAGCAACGCATAGCAGCACAACCGCACACAATCCCCACCTAATTGAATAACCGCGCACGTAATTAGCGGGGTGACACCTCTTTATGGGAACGGGGTGTTAAACACTATGGGAACGGGCTGTTAAACACGAGCAAGGGAGCTGGGCACGACCACTGGGTGTCCCCCTGCTCCGCACGGCACCGCCGAGGCGCGGACACGGAGGTGGGTCCTGCAGGGAGGCGCTCTCCCTTCTCCTCGCAGGTCCTGCGCATCGGCCTCATGGGCTGCAACTCCACCAGCGGGAACGTGGAGCGAGTGCTCGGAGCCCTGCAAGATGCCCTGAGGCACTGCCGGCGCAGCAGGCTGTGAGCAGCGCTGCCGGGGCCGGGGATATGGGGAAGGTGGCCTGGCACTGCTCCCCGTGCCTGGCTGCGGGCAGCCAGCAGCACAGGGACTGCACCGCCTCCCTGGGATGCTGGAGGAGCCACSGCGACACCCAGCAAGCCAAGTCACAGTGGGAACAAGCTGGAATAGCGGTGGGCATGGAGGAGAGGGCTGTGCTCAGCCGATGTGAGACACGGCTCAAAACCCCTTCTCTCATCACCCCAGCGGTCTGGCCCCACAGTTCTTTCCCTTCCCCTGGCCCCAGCACGTGGTAATGCTCAGCAAGCTGGCCGAGGGCTGGATGCAGGCTCTGACCATCAGTCCCTTCCCCTCCCATCACCACCAACCTCGGCAGAACGGCTGCCATCCCCCTCCAGGTTCTGCAGCAGGGCCCAGGTGTGCCAGGGCAGCCCAGAGGCTGTGCCTGCCCCCAGCTGCAGCACATGYGCTCACTCCCCCCTTGCCACCTTTCCTCAATAAAATGACAGAAGCACGCTGCTCTCCTTGCACCCCCCGGAGTTTCAGAACACCCCAGTGGGGCAGCAGCAGGGTCCCATCAACTCTGCTGAGGGATTTGCTGGCGGATCTTGGAGAGGAGCTGTGCCATTGCCGAGCGGCGCGCGCTGTCCTGGATCCGGTACACCTGGAACTAAAGGCAGGTGGGAAGTGAGGGGAGAGGGCTCCCCACGCTGAGCTCCATGCCCAGCACTGCCAGCCTCCCACAACCCCCACAGCGTGACAGAGGGCTCCTCAGAGGGCCAATTCCAGTGTATCCCAAGCTTCCCAGCACAGGTGGCTTCTGAAGCTGCCCGGCAGGATCAGCTGAAGGGCTGGGGTTACCTGGCTGAGCAGCAGGTCAAAGTAGGCTGTGTCCCAGTAGCAGCCATCCCTGGAGGGGAGCTGCAGGAGGGCTCGGGTGTCAGGGTCTGCCTGCCAGCTGCCACTGCACGGGTGGAGCCCAAAATGGAAGCGGAGGAAGCGCCGGGGGTCCCAGGCGAAGCTCTCGACTCTGTGGTAGAGGGAGGYGAGGTCCAGAGCCGCTCCTTGGAAGAGGTTTTCCTCTGGGTTCAGGAAGTGGGGCAGGTGCTGGGTAGCCAGGCAGCGGAGAAGGATCACCAAGAGCCTGTAGACAGAGCCTTCCARGTCCTGCCAGTCCTCTGGGGAGGGGAAGAGCTCCGTGCTCCACAGCAACACCATCTGTGGGGAGGGAGAGAGGAGCACAAGGCCTGATCCCAGGAAAGCCATCCTTCACACCCTGCAGGTCACCATGCAACCACCTGTGGGGCTGAATGCATGAGGGCTGGAGCAGATGATACTTTTCTGAAAGTCAGATGYGTACATCTGCCCATTTTCTTTGGAWAAAACCCTACAAAMCCCCCCAAAAYATCAAAGAATGCAACACAAAGCRAAACACASAGGAGCTGGARCCATTCTGTGAGMAAAAAACATCCTTGCATCCTTCTCAAGCCTTGGCTCTGAGAGCCATCGAAAGGCAAGGCACACCTGGATTGTGCCACCCGGTGCTGTCACCAGCACGGCCCCTTCCCAGGCCAGCATCATCATCAGCTGGCATGGCTCCAGAGTGTTGAAAACGAGTTGGGTGGGGAGAGGAAGCTTTTTGTCATCAGAAACGCCACCCTTAGCCCTGTCCAGGCACGTCCCAGCACACCGGGGCACGGGGCAGCCCACAGCAGGGCAGCACCACATCACCATCCCCAGCAGACATGGGCAGCTTGTGCCAGGGGTGATGCCCTGCACACCAGTGCACAGCCCCAGCTCTGAATGCAGTGCCTCCAGCTGGAGGCTGCGGTTCCACCCAAGGAAGAAGGATCAGAGCCCTCTAACCATGGCCAGCAGCAGCGTGCATCCTTCCCAGACACAGCCATACATCCCAGAGCACTGCAGGCTCTCATCCCTGTCGTTTGGGCTCTTCTGCAGGGAGCAGCCTTGGCTCTGCTTGCCCAGAGAGCCACAGTCCCGACCAGCAGAACCAACCTACCTTCAGGTGGTTGAAAGTGAGACCACCTCTCCCCCCCTCCCCTCCCCAGTCCTGGTCACGGAGCTGGTCCAGCAGGCGGAGGCTGTCCAGACGGGGCCCCTTCAAGGTGTCCACTGCTCGGAGCAGCTTCAGGATGGGAAGGTGGGTGGAGGATCTGGAGGAGGAAAGTGGGGTCTGGTGAGAGGGGAGGTGATGATCTGCATCCTCCCAGGGAGGGTGTACCTGCAGTGACTGGGTGTGTCTGTGTAGGGACCCCCCTGTGACACACGCGTGGTCCCAGTCATGCAGCACCTTGGCTCTACCTCCTGCACTCRCCTCTGGCAGGGCAGAGCTSGAGAGSTGTGRAGTGAGAAGGKARCACTGCTGAGCAGCTCYTGCCTTCCCAGGGYAGAACAAGAGCCGGGTGAAGTGGGTTTATGCTCCCCCGTGTGTAGTGGGGAGGGCTGCAGGCTGCCCCAGAGGGGAGGCTGGGTTGGTCCCCAGTGAGGGGCCGAGCATCCAGCCGGACCATCTTGTTCCCAAAATAAATATGAGCTGGCCCAGCTGGCTGCTCAACCCCTCCATGGGGCTGGGAAGTTGTGCTGGCAGGTAAGAGATGTCAGCCCAGCAGCACCCCATCCTGCAGCCCACCCTGAGGGGCACCTCCTCACCCTGCTGCTGCTGCTGCCAGGTGCCTGGGCTTGGCTCTGGAGCCCAAGCAGGGATCTGAGAGCTGCCTCCCTCCACAGTCAGGGTCCAGCTCCTGGGAATCATTTCAGGGGGCTCCTTCAGTAGCATCCCCCCCTCTTTTTTCGAGCTGTGTGAAACCTGGCCGAAGTTTTTCTCTCCAACACAGGCAAGAGCGTTTGGGCATCATGAGGGGGTGAGTCCAACTCCTGCTGACGCGTCCCCATCCTTTCCCAACCTCTTTTTGCCTGCACCCAGCAGCGCTGCCAGCCAGGGGGCATCCCTGGAGTAGGACCACCCTGCCGAGCACGCAGCCGAGCCTCTCACCTCCAGCAGTGTGGAGAGGCGGGGACAAAGTGCGCCTCTTGTGTGGCCATCCTGAGGCTGCCTGCAGGGAAGCCCCCGTCGCTCTGCCGCCCCCGCAGCCGGAGCGGCTCTTGCTGCCTCCTCACCACAGGAACGATGTCAAAGCGAACGGTCTTCCAGCTGCCGCGGATCAGCAGGGAGAGCTCCATGGCATCTTCCCGCAGGTTTTCGGCACTGATGTCACCTGGATGCAGAGGGTTTGGCAGCGGTGAGGAGGTTACCGCAGCCGGTCCCACAGGCTGAACCGGGTACGTGCTGCAACGCCTGTGGCCGTGTCCCACCCCACTCGACCCACCCCTCTCCAGTGCTGGGGTTTGGTTGCAGTGCCCCTGCTAAAACCCCTCTCTCAGCCATGCTGGGGTGGTTTCACAGGAAGAAGTGTCGTGGGGTTCAAGGTCAGGCACAGCAGGAAGTCTCCAGCCATGGAACCGAGCTGTGCTTCTGGGCAGCTGAACACTGCCGAGAAAAGGAGTGTGGGCCAAGGAAAAGGGATCAGGAAACATCCATTGATTTTGGGGGGTGGAGGATGATGCAGGTCATTGGCTTGACCATGAAAGAAGGAAGGGAATGGTAGACTTGCTGGGATTGGGTTAAGAGACTTTCAGACCCACTGGTGCCCTCCCATCAGCTTTTCACATGAGCTCTACTTCAAGAAGCACACTGGGAGATGAAAACGCAGGAAGAAGCTTTTGGAACTGCTGTGGGTGTTTCCAGGCTCCCTTCCCACCACGCCTTTCCCAGGACACTGCTGCCAGCTGATGCCCATGGGTTCACAGGGTCAGACCCATGCCCCAGGGCCCTGGTCCCGCTCTGATGCACTCCCAGCTCACTCTCCAAACCTCCTCCAGGGTGCAGGGAGCACTGGGAGGCCGAGAGGTGGAGGGTGGGTAGGTTAAACCAAACACACCAAGCCCTACCTGGGGACTAACAGCCCGGCTGGGTGAGTCCTGCACTCTCCGAGGAGGGTGCCATCAGCCCCAGGTGACAATGCCTGAGGATGACTCTGATGCCACAGGACAGCAGGGAATAGTTTACATCTCCCCTTCCTCAGCTGAGGGCAAAGCCTACCCCAGCACACAGCGAGGTGCTCGCTGACCTGCTCCTGCCGGCTTTGGGTGGGCCACAAGCCCAGGTACCCACGTCCCAGCATGTTTGCACAGGGATCACGGCCAAGCCGGGCTTCCCAGCAGCACTGGAGGCAGCTCCCGGCTGGGAAGCGCCCTGCCAGCGTACGCACCTGGCTGAAGCAGGAAGAGGCGTCGGCAGCGCACGATGGCTGAAACAAGGAGCTCTTTCAGGTGCTGCAGGATTTTGCCTGGAATCAGACACCTCACACCGGCTCCGTGCTCCATCACATCCACCGTACCAGTCCAGTCCTCCAAATCAGTCCCTGGAGAGCACACTTCCAGATAGCAGGTGTTGGGCTCTGAAGGATGCCCGGCTGGGGTGTCCCTGGTCCGGCGTGCCAGCACACGCAGGGCATCGCCGTCGATACGGAGGGGTATCTCTAGAGTGACAGCGTCCTCGGAGGCACAGAGAGCAAACTCCAAGGCTTCCAGGTTTCTGGCATAGTCCACGAGGAAGCGGGGTTCCCTGGCGTGGACGGTCTCCAACAGGGTGAGCAGGATGTCCTCAGCCCGCTGGAAATGCTCCATCCGCTGCCTCTCGCGGGACACGATCACCCCCAGGTAGCTGTGCCAGAGGGAATTGTTGGGGGAATTGTTGGCTTCCATGGCAGCCCCGCCGCTCTCTCACGCTGCTCCGAGCGGGAGTAAAAATGCGTGGGCAGGGAGGGCAGGGCTGCGGGAGGGCGGAGGGAGCACAGCCTTGGGTGTTGACGAGCGCCGGTGCTGGGTGACTCCCCGGGCAAACCCAGGGCGGGGACTGAGCCACGCCCGGGCTCCTCTTCCGCCACTTCAGAAGGGTCACAGCGAGTGCCAGGGCATGGCTGCGGTCTCCCACACCTCTCTCGGCACCGGGACTGCGTGCCGGCAGCGCCTGTCACAGCCAGCGACCCGCTGTCCTCCCGCCCTGGCCCAGCTCGGGTCATCCCGCCCGGCTGCTCCCAACCCTGCTGGAGCTGGGCCGTGCTGCGGGGCTGTGGAAGGGCCCAGAGCAGCCCTGCAGGCCCAGTGCCAGCCCCCAGGCTCCATGGGGCTCCAGATCCCCAGGTGCGGGCAGCCCCCGGCGCCTCTGTGTCCGAGCGAGCCCGCCCCGCTGCACCGATGGGCCCCGCCCGGGGCGCGGTTTCCTGCCGGGCTGGGGGAGAATCCACCCGGGAGGAGGCACAAAGCGGGGCTTTCTCCCCCAGACCCGCCTGGGGGAGCGGCGGGGCCGGTCCGGCCCGATCCGAGCGGTCCCTCAGCCCAGCTCTGCCCGGGCCGCAGGAGCCGCCGTTCCCCGCCCCACCCCGCTCGGTGCATCCCGAAATGCCTGCGCTCGTACCCTCAGAGCTGCCCTCGCTTCTCCCCATCGCCCACAAACCCCGCAATGGGATTTCCAGGCATGTTGTCTGTCTGAACGCCGCCACCTTCCAGCGGTTCTTTGCCGAGCTTCACGGGCCTGAGCCGGAGCTCAGTGATGATGGCTGCAAGGCTGGGCTCTCCCGGCAGGACACGGCGGTTCAGCCACTCCAGGCTTTCCTGCAAACTGACCCTGCCCTTGGTCCAAGCAGGATGGGGATGGGGAAGCGGGGGAGGCTCCGTGGCAGCAGGAGGGGACACGGGGAGCGCTTCTGAGGAGGGGAGGGACACGGCCATGGGGCTCACASCTGGTCCTGACACCTCCTTCTGCTCACTATTACCCTTTCATATAGCTCAGATGAGGTTTCTGGATCTTCCCAGAGTTATTTTCAGTTCGTCCTTGTGCCTCCTTCAATTAGGAACTGCCCTGCAGGTAGAAGTCTGTCCCTCATGGGCATCTGTCCTTCTGCCAGCCAGAAGGAGCTCTGCTTTCCACGAGAGCACAGGGTCAGAGCTTCCAGCTGCAGAGCATCCTTGAGCACCYGCAGTTCGAGTCACTGAGCCTGCAYTGGGCTTCTCACTGCCAGGAGGCTGGAGGTGCTCTGTGCTGAGGCGGGTCTCAGCCAGGTTTTAAATCCCTGACAGGGGGTGATGGGCTCTGCATCTCCTCACCTGAGCCTTGCATTTTGGGTTTCACCCCTTCTGAGCAGGGGATGCTCAGTGCCCGCACCAATGGGTGTCTCAACCAGGGCTGAGTGTGCAGGTCTTACCCTCCTCCATCACATGGGGAACAAGCTGGCTGCCATCCCAGAGAGGGACCAAAATCAACAGACCCCCATGAGAGTGGCTTGGGCTCATCCTGGAGAACGCTGAACCCAAGCCAGGCAAGACAGATCACTGCTCCATGCCCTGATGTGGGATTAAAAGGGCAGAGAGATGCAGGCCACCACTTTTCTCAGGCTGGTAGGGCATGGCTCCCTGCTGGCAGGGTTCTTGTGTGCCCTGGGAGCATCATTTTGCCATGGATGGAGTCCCCACTGCGGCAGCAGCCAGGACACTCCTGTCAGTGCCTGGCAGGAATGCTGGAGAGGGCTGTGGGCATCATGGAGAAGCTGAACTGAGAGCCAGGAGTGGAGGTCTAGGGAGATAAGGCTGGGCAGGACAGGGGAACATGGCCTTTCCCCCAATATTTTGGTGCTGGTTGGGTAACCGTGCCCTTCTGTCACAGTGACTGAGCCCACAGTGTGACCCTACACCCTGCTGCCAGAAATATGATGCCAAGAAGAGCGAGTGTGATCCACTCAGCTCACCTCTGCCTTTGACACCGGCACTTTTCAGACCTCTGGACGCTGCAATCAAGAGGCTGGTGCTTCAAATGCTGCCTTCTGCCCCTTCCTGCAGACTGGGACCTCTCCCTTTCCCCCTCTTTCCTCTTTCCCCATTTTCCCCTCTTCTCCTCTTCCCCTTTTCCCCCTTTCCTCCTTTCCCCCCTCCCCCTTTTCCCTTCCCCCTTTTCCCTTTTCCCTTCCCCCCTTTCCCTTCCCCATTTCCCCTTTTCCCTTTTTCCCTTTCCCCCTTCCTCCTCCTTTCTTCCTCTTTTCCTCCTGCCCGTTCTTCACCCTTTCTTTTTCTCCTTTCCTATTCACCTTTCCCCTTCCTTTACAACTTCTTCTCCCCTTCTCATTCCTTCCTCTACTCTCTACCAGGCGAGTACCCTGGTCCTGGCAGAGGGTGTGCCCTGAGTGACCTAATTACTCTGTTTCCATCTCAGCATTTTACGGTTTCATGAATTTTTCCTCTGTTACAAACAGGAGAGAGAAAAAAMMAMCCMAAAAATAAAGGGCAAACACAAGCAAGAGAGAGGAAAAAACCTGAGGTGATGGGAGGACTTGGCACGGCAGGAGTGGGCGAGGGGCTGCACTGAGCCCCCAGTGCCCCTCACCACTGCCTTTCTGTAGGACTGTGTGGTGTCTGCTGCACCCAGAGCCTGCAAGGTGCCCTCATCACCCAGCAGGAAGATATTGGGGTGCTGAGCTGAGGAGCTGGTGGGACACAGGGGCGCTGGGATGTGGGAGTGGGTTACGCTCTGCCCCAGCCCCACAGTTCCACACCCGTCAGCACTTCTGCACCCCAGAAGTGGCATGGCCCCCGACAGAACGGCTGGGATGGGGAGGGGGGACAAAGGCAGGGAAGGTAGAGAGGAAGAGAGAGTAATTTAACATGACAGGCTGTTTATTTTGGCAAAAAGGGTCTCTTTTCAACACATTTCAAAGCCCGGCCCTGGGGCCTGGGGGGACCACACAGAGGGGTGGGAGATGAGGGGTTCGAGATGGGGGGTTCAGTGGGGCACCCGGGCTGAGAGGGAGGGGGAAGAATCCCCTGCCTGTTCATCCCTGGGGTATGGCCAGGTTTCCAAAGCCCTGGGTGAGCTGGCACGGTCCAGCGGGGTGTCCCCTCCCGATTTTCGGTGTCCCCACGGGCGCCCGCACGCACATGCTTGCCTACACGCATCCGCACACATTCGCACGCTCCCCCTGGCCCTGCTCCTTCCTCCAGGCCAGGGCTCAGCTGGAGTTTTGGCTTCCCCCAGCAACGTTTCAAAATAGGCTGTTTATTAAAAAAAAAAA
>NW_026624574.1:0-1530 GCF_030028575.1 Malurus melanocephalus
ATTCCCATTTGGATGCAGTAATTTCATTATTCTGTGGAAATGGATGAATTTCAGGATTGAATTTCAGAGATCTTCCATTCCAAGGAGCCTGTGGGGTCAGATCTGTTTTTAGGAACATTTGGAGTTCACCCTCCAACTTTTTAATTTCAGGGATGCATTCAGGCCTTGCCTCTGCCATCCCAAAGAACCTGCATCCCTTTTCCAGTGACCTTGGAGCTCACCCTTCTCTGAATTTCAGGGATTCATCCAATCTTTGAATCTCCTGATTCATGGAACTTGTGGAGTCTCACCCATTTTTCCAGTTTCAGTTGGAATTTTGGAGTTCCAACTCTGAATTTCAGGGATTCATCCAAACCTTGAATCTCCTGAACCTGTGGACTCTCATCCCTTTTTAGGGATCTTTGCAGCTCACCCTCCAACTCTGAATTTCAGGGGTTGGATCTGCCATTGCAGGTCAGATCTGTTTTTAGGAACATTTAGAGTTCACCCTCCAACTCTGAATTTCAGAGATGCATCCAAACCTTGCCTCTGCCATCGCAATGAACCTGCATCCCTTTTCCAGTGCCTTTGGAGCTCACCCTATAACTCTGAATTTCAGGGATTCATCCGAACCCTGAATCTCCTCCTGATCCACAGAACCTGTGGAGTCTCATCCGTTTTTAGGGACCTTTGGAGCTCACCCTCCAACTCTGAATTTTGGGGATTGAATCATCCAAACCTTGAATCTCCTGATCCATGGAACCCTGTGGAGTCTCACCCATTTTTCCAGATCCATTGGAGTTCCAACTCTGAATTTCAAGGATTGAATCTTCAATTCCAAGGAGCCTGTGGGGTCAGATCTGTTTTTAGGAACATTTAGAGTTCACCCTCCACCTCTGAATTTCAGAGCTGCATCCAAACCTTGCCTCTGCCATCCCAAAGAACCCACATGCCATTCCCAGTGGAGCTCAGGGATTTTCGTGGGCTCTTCCCCACAGTTGGACACCCCAAAGCCYAGGCAGGAGATGAAAGGAGCTCTCTGTCCTCAGTTTCCCTCCCCAGCCTGGAGAGGGAATTGTTCTCCATTTCCCCGACCCACGCGGGTTTGCCGAAGGAAAGGATCTGTCAGGAGCGCCATTCCTATAAAATCTCCTTTTGTGCCCCCCATCTGTTCATAATTAGGTCATTTGGCCCCATTGCCGGGTGATTTTCTTGGAATGAGCCGTTCTCCTCCCCAAAATGTGTGGCCGTGTTTTTCTTGGAGGAAACGCTGCCGCTCCGAGGCGGAGCCGGGGCAGGATTTTGTTAATTGGGAATTACGGGGGAGCTGAAGGGCTGRGGGGGTCTGAAAGTGCCACTTTATTTGGGGAAACTTTGGGAACARGATTGGGAATCCTCTTGGAGGGCTYCTGTGAGTCGGTTTAAGACGGGTATGGGTTTAATATGGGTTTAATGTGGATTTAATATGGATTTAATATGGATTTATTATGGATTTATTATGTTTTTAACTTGGATTTGATGGTGTGAGTGTCCATAAAGGTGGGTGGGTGG
>NW_026624574.1:4045-6410 GCF_030028575.1 Malurus melanocephalus
GGGCGTGGGGAGGGTTTGGGACAGAAAATCTCATCAGGCAAAAAATCCTATCAGAGAAAAAATCCTATCAGAGAAAAAATCCCATCAAACAAAAAATCCTATCAGACAAAAAATCCCAATGTGTTTAGGGTGTCTCCATCCCAAACCAGGCTGGGATCCTGTGAAAGGTTTCAGCAGAGGGACTGTGGCAGTAAATCCATGGGGATTTTAGGATCATTTGGCCAAGGTTTGAGCTGACCCCAAGCCCAGCCCAGGTTCTGTTCTCAGGGGTGTGCCATTCCCAGCTCTCCTGGGGTGCTTTATGGGATTGTTTTATGGGATTGTTCATCCTGATCCCTTT
This sequence comes from Malurus melanocephalus, assembly GCF_030028575.1. Lineage (NCBI taxonomy): Eukaryota > Metazoa > Chordata > Aves > Passeriformes > Maluridae > Malurus > Malurus melanocephalus. Next base: position 4,386 of record NW_026624574.1, read on the forward strand.
CCTGGGGAGGAAGGAGCCGCCTGGCACTGGGTGTGGGATTAAAAATTCCATCAAAACAAAAATCCCAACATTTTTAGGGTGCCTCCATGCCAAACCAGTCTGGGATTCTGTGAAAGGTTTGAAGAGGCAGCAAATCCCGGCCATGGGGATTTTAGGATCATTTGGCCGAGATTTGAGCTGACCCCAAGCTCCAAGCCCAGCCCAGTTCTATTCACAGGGATGTGCCATTCCAGTCTCTCTGGGGATGTTTTTTGGGATTGTTCATCCCGATCCCTTTCCTGGGGAGGAAGGGGCTGCCTGGCAGCGTCCTGAGGGAGAGATTGGTGTGGGGAGGGTTTGGAGCTCTGCAGATTTGGGACAAAAAATCCCAACACTTTCAGGGTGCCTCCATCCCAAACCAGTCTGGGATTCTGTGGAAGGTTTGAGGAGGCAGCAAATCCAGGCCATGGGGATTTTAGGATCATTTGGCTGAGATTTGAGCTGACCCCAAGCTCCAAGCCCAGCCCAGTTCTATTCACAGGGATGTGCCATTCCAGWCTCTCTGGGGATGTTTTTTGGGATTGTTCATCCYGATCCCTTTYCTGGGGAGGAAGGGGCTGCCTGGCAGCGTCCTGAGGGAGAGATTGGTGTGGGGAGGGTTTGGAGCTCTGCAGATTTGGGACAAAAAATCCCAACACTTTCAGGGTGCCTCCATCCCAAACCAGTCTGGGATTCTGTGGAAGGTTTGAGGAGGCAGCAAATCCAGGCCATGGGGATTTTAGGATCATTTGTCTGAGATTTGAGCTGMCCCCAAGCTCCAAACCCAGCCCAGTTCTGTTCTCACGGCTTTGCCATTCCAGGCTCTCCTGGGATGTTTTATGGGATTATTTTATGGGATTGTCCATCCCAATCCTTTCCCGGGAGAGGAGCCATGCAAAACTCAATCTGATTCCCTAAACCCCAATCCCAAACATCGCCGTGCTGCAATCCCCGTGGATGGGGCTGATCCTTTTTTCCGTCTGTGCCCCGATCCCGGGGCAGCTTTGATTGATTYGGGGTGGMTTTGRTYGATCTGGGGTRGSTTTTAATCRATCTGGGGTGGCTTTTGATTGATCTGGGGTGGCTTTTAATTGATCTGGGGCAGATTTGATTGATCCAGGGTGGATTTGATCGATCTGGAGTGGCTTTTAATTGATCTGGGGTGGCTTTTAACCGATCTGAGGTGGCTTTTAATTGATCTGGGGTGGCTTTTAATCGATCTGGGGTGTCTTTGATCGATTTGGGGTGGTTTTGATCAATTTGGGGGGGCTTTGATCGATCTGGAATGGCTTTGATCAATCTGGGGTGGCTTTTAATTGATCTGGGGTGGATTTTTATCGATCTGGGGTGGCTTTTAATCGTTCTGAGGTGGCTTTAATCGATCCGGGGCGGATTTAATCGATCCAGGATGGATTTGATCAATCTGGGATGGTTTTGATCAATTCGGGGTGACTTTGATCGATCTGGGATGGCTTTGATCGATCTGGAGTGGCTTTGATCGATCTGGGATGGCTTTTAATTGATCTGGGGTGGCTTTTAATTGTTCTGGGGTGGCTTTTGATTGATCCGGGGTGGATTTGATCAATCTTTGGTGGCTTTGATCGATCTGGGATGGCTTTGATCGATCTGGAGTGGCTTTGATCGATCTGGAGTGGCTTTTAATTGATCTGGGGTAGCATTTAATTGATCTGGGGTGGCTTTTAATTGATCTGGGGTAGCTTTTAATCGATCTGGGGTGGCTTTTAATTGATCTGGGGCGGCTTTGATGGGTCTTTGGTGGCTTTGATCGATCTGGGGTGGCTTTTGGTCAACCTGGGGTGACTTTGATCAATCTGGGACAGCTTTTAATCGATCTGGGGCGGCTTTGATCGATCTGGGGTAGCTTTTAAATGATCTTTGGTGTCTTTGATCGATCCGAGGCAGATTTGATCGATCTGGGGTGCCTTTGATCGATCTTTGGTGCCTTTGATCGATCCGGGGTGACTTTTAATCGATAAGCCCAAAAAG
>NW_026624574.1:8027-9831 GCF_030028575.1 Malurus melanocephalus
TTTTTCAGTGATTTTTTTAAAATTTATTTTTTACTGGGGGGGGATTCTTTTTGAAAATCTATTTTAATTTATTGTTTGGGGTTTTTTTGGGTGATTTTTTAAAATTTAATTTTGATTTGGGGGGGGATTTTTTAAAAAAATCTATTTTAATTTTTGGTTTTTGTGTGTTTTTTTAACACCTAATTTTCTTTTTTGGGGGGAATTTTTTTTTTAAATCTATTTTAATTCTTTTTCTTTTTGTTTTTTGGGTGATTTTTTTAACATTTAATTTTGGTTTTTTGGGTGATTTTTTTGAACATTTGACTTTGGTTTTTTGGGTGATTTTTTTTTAACATTTAATTTTGGTTTTTTTGGGTGATTTTTTTAACATTTAATTTTGGTTTTCGGATTTCTTTTTAATAATTTTTTTTTTTAAAGAGAAGACCACGCAACAGGCAAAAAAAAAATAAAAATCTGGTGTCCGGCGCCTGGCGCGGGGCGATAGCGGGGCGGGCTGGGGGAGCCCCTTTGTGCTCGGCCCCGATAAGGCTCCGGAAAGCRGCGATAACGGCCCGTCCTACGCGCTCCGGGGCCAACACGTTATGGGGTTGGGCTTTGGGAACTGTCCCCTGACCCCCTGACCCCGAGCTCCCATCAAAGCGGGGCCGGCAGGAATCGGGGCCGGATGGGACGGCGGAGCCTTCGGGGCTGGGAAAGGGGAGGGGGGTGAAAAAAAATCCTGACCCTACAATGGCCCGGATGCAGAGTCAGTGTCAGCTGAGGGGGACGGTGGCTGAGCTTTCCCAGGGMTGGGAACGGCCTTGGGAAATGGCCCGGGAGGTTGGGATTGGGGCTGATTCCACCCTGGTCCCCTCAGTCACATCTGGGTCCCCTCAATCCCATCCTGATCCTCTCAATTGCATCCTGGTCCCCTTGGTCTGATCCCAGTCCCCTCAGTCCCATCCCAGTGCTCTCAGTTCCATCCCAGTCCCCCCAATCCTATTCCAGTCCCCTCAATCCCATCCCGGTCCCCTCAGTCCCAATCCCGGTCCCCTCAATCCCATCCCAATCCCCTCAATCCCATCCCAATCCCCTCAATCCCACCCCAATCCCCTCAATCCCATCCTGGTCCCCTCAATCCCAATTCAATCCCCCCAATCCCATCTCGGTCCCCCCAATCCCATCCCGGTCCCCTCAATCCTATCCCAATCCCCCCAATTCCATCCCAATCCCCTTAATCCGAATTCATTCCCTTCAATCCCATCCCGGTCCCCTCAATCCCCTCCTGGCCCCCACAGTCCCATCCCAGTCCCTTCAATCCCATCCCAATCCCCTCAATCCCATCCCAATCCCCTCAATCCCAATTCAGTCCCCTCAATCCCATTCCAATCCCCTCAATCCCATCCCAATCCCCTCAATCCCATCCCGGCCCCCTCAATCCCATCCCAGTCTCAGTGTCCGGCTCTGTTTGCCCTGGCTGATTGGGGGAATTCCTGGGATCTGTTCAGGATTCCCCGTTCAGGGATCTTTGGGGGTTCTGCGCTGACCCCCTGGAAGGAGCTTGGGCTGGGATTTTGGGAAGGAATTCCTGCCTGGGAGGGTGGCGAGGGGCTGGGCTGGAATTGCCAGATTGCCCCGGATCCCTGGGAATGTCCCAGGCCAGGCTGGACATTGGGGACAGTGGGAGGTGTCCCTGAACATGGATGGGGTCAATGGGGTGGGATTTAGGGTCCCTTCTAATCCAACTGCTCCAGGATTCCATGGAAGCAGCTCTGGGATCAGCCTGGGTTGTTCAGGGATTTATCTCAACTTTTGTAGGAAACTT
>NW_026624574.1:11941-13675 GCF_030028575.1 Malurus melanocephalus
AAGCAATTCCCATTTTTCTCGGCGTTCCCTGTGTCAGGTGTGAGGTCTCGCCCTTTGTGGGGTTTGCTCCAGCTGTGGGAATCATGGAAAAACAAAAAGAGTGGGACATGGATGGAACAAAGTTTGGAAAATTCTGTCCCTTTGGGCTTCAGATGCACAAGGGAGGAACTCTGGGATTGTGAGAGGCTTTGGGATCAAAAAACCCTGGAATTGCTCAGGTTGGAAAAGCTCTCTGAGGTCGGGGCCGTTCCCCTTGTCCTGTTGTTCCCTGGAGCGGATCCCAAATCTCCCCTGGCCATCCCCTCCTTTTTGGGGTCATCCCCCTTGTCCTGTTGTTCCCTGGAGCAGATCCCAAATCCCCCCTGGCACAGTTTGGGGCCATTCCCCTTGTCCTGTTGTTCCCTGCAGCAGATCCCAAATCCCCCCTGGCACAGTTTGGGGCCATTCCCTTTGTCCTGTTGTTCCCTGCAGCAGATCCCAAATCCCCCCTGGCTGTCCCCTCCTTTTTGGGGTCGTTCCCCTTGTCCTATTGTTCCCTAGAGCAGATCCCAAATCCCCCCTGTCCATCCCCTTCTGTTTGGGGTCATCCCACTTGTCCTGTTTTTCCCTGGAGCAGATCCCAAATCCCCCCTGGCACAGTTTGGGGCCGTTCCCTTTGTCCTGTTGTTCCCTGCAGCGGATCCCAAATCCCCCCTGGCCGTCCCCTCCTTTTTGGGGTCATCCCCCTTGTCCTGTTGTTCCCTGGAGCGGATCCCAAATCCCCCCTGGCACAGTTTGGGGCCATTCCCTTTGTCCTGTTGTTCCCTGGAGCAGATCCCAAATCCCCCCTGGCCATCCCCTTCTGTTTGGGGTCATCCCACTTGTCCTGTTGTTCCCTGGAGCGGATCCCAAATCCCCCCTGGCACAGTTTGGGGCCATTCCCTTTGTCCTGTTGTTCCCTGGAGCGGATCCCAAATCCCCCCTGGCACAGCCTGGGGCCGTTTCCCTTGTCCTGTTGTTCCCTGGAGCAGATCCCAAATCCCCCCTGGCACAGTTTGGGGCCGTTCCCTTTGTCCTGTTGTTCCCTGCAGCGGATCCCAAATCCCCTCTGGCCGTCCCTTCCTGTTTGGGGTCATCCCCCTTGTCCTGTTGTTCCTTGGAGCAGATCCCAAATCCCCCCTGACACTGCTTGGGGCCGTTCCCTTTGTCCTGTTGTTCCCTGCAGCAGATCCCAAATCCCCCCTGGCACAGTTTGGAGCTGTTCCCCTTGTCCTGTTGTTCCTTAGAGCAGATCCCAAATCCCCCCTGGCCATCCCCTCCTGTTTGGGGCGTTGTGCAGAGCCACAAGATCCCCCTGATCCCACTTTCCAATGGGATCAGAAAATCMTCAGGCCCAGCCTATCCCTGAATTCCTTTGCGTTTTGTCCCTAAATAAATCCTAGGAATTCTCCCGCACACCCCAGGAACTCCCAGCCCCGTTTATTTTCGGGATGGCGTTTATGGGGTGCTCAGGAGCTGCGAATTCACCTCCCCCCACGTTCTCCCCATCCAGCAGCCGCCCCTTTCCTGCCCTTTATGCTCCTCACCCTAAAACCCCGTAAGCRGCGGGAGCTGGGAAATGATTCCCATCCTGTTTGCAATAAATCCCGGGATCGATGAAGGCTCCGGGCACGGATTCCGCCCGTGTTTACAAATATTTGGGCAGGAAAAGGGCGAGCGGCGTCCAGGCCGGGCCGCTGACGCATATTCCCGCTC
>NW_026624574.1:15557-21785 GCF_030028575.1 Malurus melanocephalus
GAGCGGCGGCTGAGGCTGGCGTCCCGTGAGGGCCGGGGGGGCAGCACCCTGTCCAGACCCAGCCGGGACTGGGGCATGGTCACCTGCGGGGACACGGGACAGTGAGGGCAGGGAGCTGCTGTCACGGCTCACAGCCTGGGGAAGGTGTCCGGTGCTGTCCCCAGCGCTGCCCGTGTCCCCTGGGCTCGCTGGGCTGTGGCCCTGGTGGCCCCGTGTCATGGCTGGAGCAAAAGCACCGCACCCCGACAGCCCCGTCCCGTGGGGGGATGACTCTGCCACTGGCTGCTCGTGTGCCACCTGCCATTCCCTGTGTCCCACCCGATATTCCCTGTGTCCCATTGGTGATTCCGTGTCCCACCTGCCATTTCCTTTTTCCCCCCTGCCATTCCCTGTGTCCCACCTGATAGTCCCCATGTCCCATTCGTGATTCCCTGTGTCCCACCTGCCATTCCGTGTCCCCCCTGCCATTCCCTGTGTCCCACCCAATATTCCCCATGTCCCCCCTGCCATTCCCTGTGTCCCATCCATTAATCCCCATGTCCCATCAGTCATTCCCTGTGTCCCACCTGCCATTCCCCATGTNGGGGTTTTGGGGTCGTGGTTAGGGAATGGCAAAAAAAGGGGTTTGGGGTTGTGTTTTAGGGAATGGTAAAAAAGGGGGTTTTGGGGTTGTGTTTTAGGGAATGGGAATGGCGAAAAAGGGTTTGGGGTCGTGTTTTGGGAATAGCAAAAAAGGGATTTTGGAGTTCTGTTTTATGGAATGGCAAAAAAGGTGTTTTGGGGTCGTGTTTTAGGGAATGGCAAAAAAGGGGGTTGTGGGGTCGTGTTTTAGGGAACCACTGAAAAGGGGTTTGGGGTTATGGAATGGCAAAAAAAAGGTTTTGGGGTCGTGTTTTAGGGAATGGCAAAAAAAGGGGTTTTAGGGGTCATGTTTTAGGGAATGGCAAAAAAGGGGTTTGGGGTCATGTTTTAGGCAAAAAAGGGGGTTTGGGGTTGTTTTAGGGAAGGGGAGAAACTCCTGCAAGAAAAGGGTTTTGGGGTCATGTTTCATGGAATAGCAAAAAAGGGATTTCAGGGTCATGTTTTAGGGAAGGGGATGGGAAAAAAAGGTGTTTTGGGGTTGTTTTAGGGAAGAGGGGAAACTCCCGCAAAAAAGGGGTTTGGGGGTCATTTTTTAGGGAATGGGATGGCAAAAGAGTTTTGAAGTTGTGCTTTATGGAATGAAATGGCAAAAAAAGGGGTTTGGGGTTGTTTTAAGGAAGGGGAGGAAATCCCACAAAAAAAGGGTTTTCAGGGTCACGTTTTAGAGAAGAGGATGGCAAAAAGGGGATTTTTGGGTTTTATGGAATGAGATGGCGAAAAGGGGGTTTTGGGGTCGTGTTCTAGGGGAGGGGATGGGAAGGCTCTGAATCAGATTTGGGGATTGCTGCCCCCAAAAGCCAGACTGTGCCACCCCCTCCCTCGGAGAGGGTTTTCCGTGGATCCTTTGGAATTTGGAGGGGTTTGGCTGTGGGAGCGGCGTGTCTTTCATGGTTTGAGGGTGGGAGCTGCAGGTCTGGGGCCCTTCTGATCTTTGGGTTTCACCTTTTTATGGGGTTTCACCTCTCTGTGGGGTTTCACCTTTCTGTGGGGTTTTACCTCTCTGTGGGGTTTCACCTTTCTGTGGGGTTTCACCTTTCTGTGGGGTTTCACCTCTCTGTGGNATTCCCCATGTCCCCCCTGCCATTCCCTGTGTCCCATCCATTAATCCCCATGTCCCATCAGTCATTCCCTGTGTCCCACCTGCCATTCCCCATGTCCCCCCTGCCATTCCCCGTTATCCCTCATGTCCCATGGGTCATTCCCCGTGTCCTACCCATTGTCCCTCATGTCCCATTTGTGATTCCCTGTGTCCCATCTGATATTTCCCGGTGTCCTATTTGTGATTCCCTGTGTCCCACCTGCAGTTCCCCATATCCCATTTGTGATTCCCTGTGTCCCACCCAATATTCCCCATGTCCCACCTGCAATTCCATGTCCCATTTGTGGATCCCCGTGTCCCACCTGCCATTCCCCATGTCCCATCCATTAATCCCCATGTCCCATATGCCATTCCCTGTGTCCCACCTTTATCTGCCTGTGTCTCATCTGTTGTCCCTGCATCCTATTTGTGATTCCCTGTGTCCCATCCGATATTCCCCGTGTCCCATTTGTGATTCCCTGTGTCCCACCTGCAATTCCATGTCCCATTTGTGGATCCCTGTGTCCCATCTGCCATTCCCCGTGTCCCATCTCCGGTTCCCCGTGTCCCATTTGCATTTTCCCGTGTCCCTCCTTCAGCTGCCTTTGTCCCACCTCACATTCCCCATTATCCCTCATGTCCCATGGGTCATTCCCTGTGTCCCATCCCATATTCCCTGTGTCCCACCTGCAATTCTATGTCCCATTTATGGATCCCTGTGTCCCACCTGCCATTCCCCATGTACCACCTGTTGTCCCTCATGTCCAATGGGTCATTCCCCGTGTCCCACCCATTGTCCCTCATGTCCCATTTGTGATTCCCTGTGTCCCATCCGATATTCCCTGTGTCCCATTTGTGATTCCCTGTGTCCCACCTGCAATTCCATGTCTTATTTGTGATTCCCTGTGTCCCATCTGATATTCCCCGTGTCCCATTTGTGATTCCCTGTGTCCCATCTGATATTTCCCCGTGTCCCATTCGTAATTCCCTGTGTCCCACCCAATATTCCCCATGTCCCACCTGCCATTCCATGTCCTATTTGTGGATCCCCGTGTCCCACCTGCCATTCCCCATGTCCCATCCATTATTCCCNGTCCCCTCCCAGCTCCGAGCAGCCCACGGGGGCTGTTTGGGGTGCAGGGTTTGGCTCTTCCCATCCCATTCCCTGCCCGTGGTTGGCTTTGTGTGGGATCCAAACCCCGTGCAATCCTTTGGGACACGAACTTGTCGGGAAACCCAGGGGCTCCTGTTCCATCCTGTCCCGGTTTGAGGCGCTGACCCAGGCACGGGGTCGGTGTGGGTGAAATTTCTTTATTGRGGTGCTCCGGGACGCGATTCCTGCGGGTGCCGGCCAGGAGGGCTCGTCCTGGGTTTGTGAGAGGAGCTGAAAGTGCTGGACATTGGGGCCTGGGGACACTTCAGGAGGTGTCCCTGCCATGGGGGTGGCACTGGGTGGGCTCTGAGGCTCCTCCAACCCCAAAGTTGTGCGGTTTTGGGATCCCAGAGGTTGTTGCTCCATYGGGAAGGTGCCGTTGTCGCCGTTCTCACGTTGTCACAGACGGAGGTTGGAGGGAGCCTCGCGTGGTCACCGTGTCCATCTCGCCACGGGGTTCCAGGTCTGTGTCCATCTCCTCACGAGGCTCTCAGGTCCATGTCCATCTGCCCATGAGTCTCTCAATCCGTGTCCATCTCCCCACAAGGCTCTCAGGTCAATGTCCATCTCCCCATGAGGCTCTCAGATCAATGTCCATCTCCCCATAGGTCACTCATATCCACGTCCATCTCCTCATGGGTCTCTCAGGTCCGTGTCCATCTCCCCGTGGGTCACTCAGATCTGTGTCCATCTCCTCACGGGTCTCTCAGGTCCGTGTCCATCTCCCCATGAGGCTCTCAGGTCCGTGTCCATCTCCTCACGGGTCTCTCAGGTCCATGTCCCACCAGGATGGAGCCCCACAGCTCCTCTGTGCAGCCCATCCCGATGCTGGGTCCTTCTCCCAGGAAAAGGCATTTCCAGGGAATTCCTRTGGGATCTCCCGTGTTCCAGTTTGTCCTGAGCAGGGTCTGGCTCTCCTTTCCTGGCTTTTTTCCTGCCTGTCCACGTCCAGGAGGTCCTTCAGAGCGGTGGAGTCCCCATCCCTGGAGGTGTCCACGGAGGGGCCGTGGCTGAGTGGACACAGTGGGTGTTGGTCACTGAGGATGATGGCTGAGTGGACACGGTGGGGTTTGGTCATCGGGGATGTGGCCTCCATGGCTGAGTGGACACAGCAGGGTTGGTCACCTGGGGGCTGTGGCTGAGTGGACACGGCAGCTGTTGGTCACCTGGGGGCTGTGGCTGAGTGGACACAGCAGGGTTGGTCCCCTGGGGGCTGTGGCTGAGTGGACACGGCGGCTGTTGGTCACCGGGGGGCTGTGGCTGAGTGGACACGGCGGCTGTTGGTCACCTGGGGGCTGTGGCTGAGTGGACACGGCGGCTGTTGGTCACCTGGGGACTGTGGCTGAGTGGACACGGTGGCTGTTGGTCACCGGTCGGACTCGATGCTCTCGGAGGCCGTCCCCACCCTAATGGCTCCCTCTCTCCTGAGACCCCAGCCGTCGCTCCAGCTCCTCCTCCAGCTCCTCCTCCATCTGGGCCAGCTCCTCATCCTCCCCGGGGAGGGCTCCCTGCAGCCACTCCAGCACCCTCTGGTAGGTGGAGATCCTGCCCAGCTGCCTCAGCCCCTCCTCGGTCAGCCGGGCCACTCTCATCCTGGTGCGGGGCGGCTCGGCGCTGTCCCGAGGGTCCCCGGCCGGTCCCCGCGTGCTGGCAGCCGTGCCCATGTCCCTGTGGGTGCCCAGGGTGCTGGGTGCCCACGTCCACTGGCTGCTGGCCGGGACCCTGCTCCAGGCCGGGGAGGCTGTGGGTGCTGCCGGGGTGATGGCTGCAGAGCGGCGGCTGAGGCTGGCGTCCCGTGAGGGCCGGGGGGGCAGCACCCTGTCCAGACCCAGCCGGGACTGGGGCATGGTCACCTGCGGGGACANCCCACCCTAATGGCTCCCTCTCTCCTGAGACCCCAGCCGTCGCTCCAGCTCCTCCTCCAGCTCCTCCTCCATCTGGGCCAGCTCCTCATCCTCCCCGGGGAGGGCTCCCTGCAGCCACTCCAGCACCCTCTGGTAGGTGGAGATCCTGCCCAGCTGCCTCAGCCCCTCCTCGGTCAGCCGGGCCACTCTCATCCTGGTGCGGGGCGGCTCGGCGCTGTCCCGAGGGTCCCCGGCCGGTCCCCGCGTGCTGGCAGCCGTGCCCATGTCCCTGTGGGTGCCCAGGGTGCTGGGTGCCCACGTCCACTGGCTGCTGGCCGGGACCCTGCTCCAGGCCGGGGAGGCTGTGGGTGCTGCCGGGGTGATGGCTGCAGAGCGGCGGCTGAGGCTGGCGTCCCGTGAGGGCCGGGGGGGCAGCACCCTGTCCAGACCCAGCCGGGACTGGGGCATGGTCACCTGCGGGGACAGGGGACAGTGAGCTGCTGTCACAGCTCCTGGCCTGGGGAAGGTGTCCGGTGCTGTCCCCAGTGCTGCCCGTGTACCCTGGGCTCATGGGCTGGTGGTTCTGGTGGCCCCGTGTCATGGTTGGAGCAAAGGCAGCGCACCCCGACAGTCCCGTCCCATGGGGGGACGACTCTGCCACTGGCTGCTCGTGTGCCACCTGCCATTCCCTGTGTCCCACCCGATATTCCCTGTGTCCCATTGGTGATTCCCTGTGTCCCACCTGCCATTTCCTTTTTCCCCCCTGCCATTCCCTGTGTCCCACCCGATATTCCCCATGTCCCATTCGTGATTCCCTGTGTCCCACCTGCCATTCCCCGTGTCCCACCCATTATCCCTTTTGTCCCACCTGCCATTCCCCATTATCCCTCATGTCCCATGGGTCATTCCCCGTGTCCTACCCATTGTCCCTCATGTCCCATTTGTGATTCCCTGTGTCCCACCCAGTATTCCCCACGTCCTACCTGCAATTCCATGTCCCATTTGTGGATCCCCGTGTCCCACCTGCCATTCCCCATGTACCACCCATTATCCCTTTTGTCCCACCTGCCATTCCCGATGTCCCATCCAATAATCCCTGTGTCCCGCCTGCCATGCCATGTCCCATTTGTGGATCCCCATGTCCCACCTGCCATTCCCTGAGTCCCACCCCTTGTCCTCCACCTCCCACCTGCCATTCCCCATGTCCCATCCATTATTCCCTGTGTCCCACTTGCAGACAGGCAGGAGGATCCATGGGAATCACAGTCCACCCCATGTTGTCCCCATCCCTGTCCCCATCCCTCACCTGGCCGCCCCTCCGGGGGTTCGCCTGTCCCTTGTTGGGCTGGGTTTTGGGGTTTCCCCTCTCCGCCATCCCCGTGGTCCCGAGCCCCGGGGGGACTGGGGGGACCCTCCGAGGGATCCCAGGAGCTGCTGCCCCCGAGGGAGGGGCTGGTCCCTGGCACTGTCCCCGTCCCTGGCACTGTCCCCGTCCCTGGCACTGTCCCCGT